>NW_004949956.1:1231-8882 GCF_000317375.1 Microtus ochrogaster
TGAGATGAACCTGGCACACAGGTTAAAACATGAAATACCTAAATAACACTGCCCCCATACAGCAGGAAGCAGTTTGGAGAGAAAAAACCTATGCCCATTTTCCCAAATATTGTTTATAAATGTTCTTTTACATTTAAAGGGGGATATGATATAGATATGAATAATTTACATCATTATAATTTTTTGCCGTGTTGATATAAATTTAAGGTCAATTTGGTTATATGTATATGTATTTCTGATCTTGATTAAGGTATTGTGATTGTGTAGTTCATTTAAAAATGTAATGTATAGTTAGGAAATATAGGTTGTTAATGGATAATCATCAATAATAGGCTTGTAGTCATTTTATATTTTCTAGATATATAGAGATATATTTCAGTTAGATAGACATTCTTCATATCTTTCAAAGACTGCAGAATATGGCATTTGATCTTTTAATAACTTAGGGTTTTCATGACAATAAGACACATCTGCTCCTGGCAGCACCAGCTAAATCAAGAGGAAGATGGGCATCGAAAAGGCTCCTTATGGAGTTTGATAGCCATTTGGGCAAGAAATTGCTTTTGCCTGGACTATTGCATAAACTGGACACAGAGAACCCTCAGAGAGAGGACTGCTGAACTTGTCTAATGGTGAGATGATCTTTCAGGGTTCCTGATTCATGAAAGAGTCTGCGAGACATTCTGCAGGACACAGCAGATAGTAACTGAACTGCTTTGAAATTTCCTGCTTCATGGAAATGTCTGCTGTATACTATGGGCCTGTAGGCTGAAGATGGATATCCCAATGGTACAAAAGAACTTTGGGTTACTGTACAGGAAGCAAGATGTCTCTGTCATTTCTAGAGTTTTGGAAGTTGCTTATTTCTTGTTTACATAGGTAATATTATATCCTTCTGGAGTCTTTGATGGAGTTGAAGAATAGATAGATAGTTATAATTGTTTTACTTTGTTATGATAAAAATAAAATAGATATAAATATTATAACTGTAATTCTTCTTGATAACTGTTTTGTTATATGTAATTTTACTATGCTAAAGTGAAAGCCTTTCTTTTTTGTTTAAACAGAAAAAGAGGAAATAATGTGGGAGAGTCTTCTGTTTTAGGTTGATTTCATTGGTTTCATAAAGAAACTGCTTTGGCCCTTTGATAGGACAGAAAATTAGGTAGGCAGAGTAAACAGAACAGAATGCTGGGAAGAAGGGAAGTTAGGTAGACACATTGCCTCTCCTGTCCAGGTCAGATGAGATGGAGCCAGCTGCTAGGTCAGATATGCAGAATCTTTCTGGTAAGCCACTACCTCATGGTACTACACAGATTATTAAAAATGGGTTAATCAAGATGTGAGAACTAGCCAATAAGAGGCTAGAACTAATGGGCCAAGCAATGTTTAAATGAATACAATTTGTGTGTTGTTATTTCGGGGCAGGCTAGCCAGGGGGCCGGGAGCTGGGTGGCAGGAAGTGGCCCACCGCTCCTTCTACATATCTCTTTCCTTTCTCTCTGTCCTTTCTCCATCTTGACTATCCTGTTCCCTTAAGTTCTCCTCTCCTACCCATTCTCCCTTTCTGACCTCCCTCCCCCAAGCCCCATGCTCCCAATTTTGTCAGGAGATCTGTCTATTTCCCCTTTTCAAGGGGATGTATAAATTTTTCACTTAGAGTTCACTTTGTTACTTAGCTTCTCTGGTCGTGGACAACATTCTCATTGTTCTTTGCTTTATGGCTTGTATTCACCTATGAGTGAGTACGTACCATATTCAACTTTCTGCGTCTGAGTTACCTCACTCAGAATGTTTTTTTCTAGTTCCATCCATTTACAAGCAAATTTCATGATGTCATTTTTTTTTTTTTTTTTAGTTTGGAATAGGACCTTTATTGACTGCTGAGTAGTACTCCATTATGTAAATGTACCACATTTTCTTTATCTGTTCTTCAGTTGAGGAGAATCTATGTAATTTCTAGGTTCTGGCTATTACAAATAATGCTGCTGTGAACATAGTTGAACAAATGTCCTTGTAGTATGATTTAACATCTTTTGGGTATATACCCAAGAGTGGTATCGCTGGGTCCTGAGGTAGGGTGATTCCCAATTTTCTGAGATACCATAGTACTGTCTTCTAGAATGGTTGTGCAAGTTTTCATTCTCACCAGAAATGGAGGAGTGTTCCCCTTACTCCTCATCCTCTCCAGCATAAGCTATCATTGGTACTTTTGATCATAGTCATTCTGACTGGTGTAAGATGGTATCTCAGAGTCGTTTTGATTTGCATTTTCCTGATGGCTAAGGATGTTGAATATTTCTTTCAGCCATTTAACATTCTTCTGTTGAGAATTGTCTGTTAAGTTCTGTAGCCCATTTTTTAAACTAGATTATTTGGAATTTTGATGTCTAATTTCTTGAGTTCTTTATATATTTTGGAGATCCGTTCTTTGTCTTATGTGGGGTCTGTGAAGTTTTTTATCATTTGGTGGGCTGCCTTTTTGTGTTATTAACTGTGTCCTTTGTTTTACAGAAGCTTCTCAGTTATAGGACGTCCAGTTTATTTATAGTTGCTATCAGTGTCTGTGCTACTGCGGTTATGTTTAGGAGGTATTCTCCTGTGCGCATGCATTGATGTCTACTTCCCACTTTCTCTTCTCTGTTTCAGTGTGGTCAGATTTTTTTCTAATAATTTTTTTTATTACTTTATAAATAGTACCATTCAAATTTCCACTTCCTCCCTTCCTCCCACATCCCTCCCACTCCCGCACTTCCCCTTCCCCTTACTCCTCCAATCTTAAGAGAGGGCAGGATACCCTGCCCTGTGGGAAGTTCAAGGCCCTCCCTCCTCCATCCATGCCTAGGAAGGTTTGCACCCAAATAGACTAGGGTCCTAAAAAGCCTGTACATGTAGTAGAGACATATCCCAGTGCCATTATCATTGGGTTCTCAGTCATCCACAATTGTCAGCCTCATTCAGAGGGTCCAGTTTGATCCCGTGCTCATTCAGTCCCAGTCCAGTTGAATTTGGTAAGCCCCCATTAGCTCAGGCACACTGTCTCATTGGGTTGACCAACCCTTCATGTTCCTGACTTCCTTGCTCTTCTTCTCCCTCCTTCTGCTCTTCAACTGGACCTTGGGAATTTAGCCCAGTGCTTCGATGTAGGTCTCTGTCTCTATCTCCATCTGTTGCTGGATGAAGGTTCTATGGTGATGTTCAAGATAGCCATCAGTCTGACTAAGAGACAAGGCCAGTTCAGGAACCCTCTCTTCCACTGCCCAGAGTTCTAGCTGGCGATATTCCTGTGGACACCTGGGAACCCCGCTCGAGTCAAGCTTCTTGCCAACCCCAAAATGGTTCCCTCGTTATGATATCTTTTTCCCACCTCCCATATTCATGATTCCTCCATCTCAACCATCCTATTCTCCAAAGCTCTCCCCAACCCTCCCTTCTCCCTTCTTCTTCCTGCTCTCCCCTTTCTCTCAACCCAGACCACCTCCATGCTCCCAACATTTGCCTGGTGATCTTGTCTACTTCCAGTTTTCAGGAGGATTTATATGTCTTTCTTTGGGTTCACCTTATTTCTTAGCTTTTCTAGGATCACGAACTATAGGCTCAATGTCATTTGTTTATGGCTAGAATCCACTAATGAGTGAGTACATACCGTATTCATCTTTTTGGGTCTGGGTTACCTCAAACAGAATAGTGTTTTCTATTTCCATCTATTTACATGTAAAATTCAAGATGTCTTTTTTTTTTTTTTACCGCTGAGTAGAACTCTAATGTGAATATGTGATACACCATCTTTATCCATTCTTCTATTGAGGGGCACCTTGGTTGTTTCCAGGTTCTGGCTATTACAAATATTGCTGCTATGAACATAGTTGAACAAATGGTTTTGTAGTATGATAGGGCATCTATTGGGTATATTCCCAAGAGTGGTATTGATGGATCATGAGGTATGTTGCCTCCCAGGTTCCTGAGAAAGCGGCACACTGATTTCCAAAGTTTGCATTCCCACCAGCAATGGATGAGTGCTCCCCTTACTCCACATTCTTTCCAGCATAGGTTATCATTGGTGCTTTTTATTTTCGCCATTCTGACAGGTGTAAGATGGTATCTCAAAGTTGTTTGGATTTTCATTTCCCTGATTACTAATGAAGTTGAATATGTCCTTAAATACATTTTGGCCATTTGAAATTCTTCTGTTGAGAATTCTCTGTTGAGTTCAGTACCACATTTTTTAATTGGGTTAATTAGAATTTTAATGTCTAGTTTCTTGAGTTCTTTATATATTTTGGAGATAAGACCTTTGTCTGATGTGGGGTTGGTGAAGATCTCCCATTCAGTAGGTTGCCATTTTGTCTTAATGACTGTATCATTTGCTTTAGAAGCTTCTCAGGTTCAGGAGGTCCCATTTATTCACTGTTGCTCTTATTGTCTGTGCTACTAGGGTTAAACATAGGAAATGGTCTCCTGTGCCCATGTGTTTCATTCCACTCCTCAATTTCTCTTCTATCAGGTTCAGTGTGTTCAGATTAATATTGAGGTCTTTAATCCATTTGTACTTGTGTTTTATGCATGGTGATGGATATGGATCTATTTTCACTCTTCTACAGGTTGACATCCATTTATGCCAGCAACATTTGTTAAAGATGCTTTCTTTATTTCATTGTATAATTTTAGCTTCTTTGTAAAAAAACAGATGTTCATAGGTTTGTGGTATAATATAATGGTCTTCAATTTGAATCCACTTTTAACGTCTCTGTTTTTATGCCGGTACCAAGATTTTTTTTTTTTTTACTGTGGCTCTGTAATAGAGTTTAAAGTCAGTTATGGTAATGCCTCTGGAATTACTTTTATTGTATGGGATTGTTTTGGCTATCCTGGGTTTTTTTCCATATAAATTTGATTATTGTTCTCTCAAGGTCTGTGAAGAATTTTTTTTTGGATTTGATAGGAATTACATTCAATGTATAGATTGCCTTTGGTAGAATTGCCATTTTTACTATGTTGATCCTACCAATCCAACCACATGGGAGATGCTTCCATTTTCTGGTATCCTCTTCAATTTCTTTCTTCAAAGCCTTAAAGTTCTTGTCAAATAGATCTTTCACTTCCTTGGTTAGAGTTAGCCCAAGATACTTTATGCTATTTGTGGCTATTGTGAAAGGTGATGTTTTTCTGATTTCCCTCTCTGCTTCTTTATCCTTTGTGTATAGGAGGGCTACTAATTTTTTGAGTTGATCTTGTACCCTGACACATCACTGAAGGTATTTATCATTTATAGGAGTTCTCTGGTACAGTTTTTGGGGTCACTGATATACACTAATATATCATCTGCAAATAACCAAAGTTTGACTTCTTCCCTTCTAATTTGGATTCCCTTGTTCTCCTTATGTTATATTATTTCTATTCCTGGAACTTCAAGCACTATATTGAAGAGGTATGGAGAGAGTTGACAGCCAATGCACGAATTCCTCCAACATCCTGAAAAGAAACATGATAACACCAGAATTCAGCAAAAACGCAATAGGAAGACTTGAACATTCTAATCCTAACACAGAAGAAATAAAAAATATCAACTTTAAACATAACTTTATTAAAATGATGGAGACTCTTAAACAGGAAGTGAAAAACTCCCTTAAAGAAATGGAAGTGAAGACAAACATAAAGTTAGAAGAAATTAATAAATCCCTCAAAGCAACCCAAGAAAACAAAGAAAAAGCAATCAAACAGGTAAATGAAACAGTTCAAGACTTGAAGACAGAAATGGAGGTAATAAAAAGAAACCACAAACCAAGGGATGGATGGATATAGAAAATGAACATGAACTACAGAGACAAGTATAACCATTAGAATACAAGAGATAGAAGAAAGAATCTCAGGCACCGAGAATACTATAGAGGAAATAGACTCACTAATCAAAGAAATCCAGCAAATCCAACAAATTCTTAACACAAAACATCCAGGAAAAAAATAATCAAACTGAGGTCTGAAATCAACAAAACAGAAACACAGAAAACAATCCAAAGAATCAATGAAACAAAGAGCTGGTTCTTTGAGAAAATCAACAAGATTGACAAACCTTTATTCAAACTAATCAAAAGTCAGAGAGAGAGAGAACATGTAAGTTAAGAAGTTCAGAAATGAATGGGGTGGCACAACAACAGACACTGTGGAAATTCAGAGAATCGTTAGGTCTTACTACAAAAGCTTATATGCCACAAAGTTGGAAAATGTAAAAGAAATGGACTTGTTTTTAGATAAGTACCATTTACCAAAATTAAATCAAGACCAGATGTACAATTTAAATAGACCTATAAGTCGTGAGGAAATAGAACTTATATTAAAATCCTCTTAACCAAAAGAAGCCTAGGACTTGATTTTTTTTTTGTCTTTAGGTATTTTGTATTTCTTCAGTTTTTATTATCAGGAGTGACTGAAATAAAAAATATAATTGAGTCCCATCATTATTGCCATTACGGAAATGGCTTTAAGAGAAAACTGATCAGATGAATATTATTGCTTCCCATTTTTCAAATGGTAAATAGTTGCCATTGATAAAACAAACATCCCAGAGAATCTGAGAATGTTCAAGATATGGTGTATTATACAACATGCCTGTTTTCGGGGAGAACACCTAAGACATAATTATGTTTATTTCTTGATCTCATCATACAAGACAAGCACAAAGGCACCATCCATGCCCCTGAAAATGTTGGACCATGCACCCTTGAAAAAGGCCTTGCTTCCTTCATCATGAGCAATCTTCCTCCAGTGGTCGATCGTGCCTGTGTCCATGATATCAGTTCCTTTGCATCCTGACTGCATAATCATATGGTGAACGGTGTCAAAGGGTGCCAGCAACAGCAGTGACAGACTGTGCAATCATTCAGCTGATGAAGATGTGGGTGTTCTTGGGATCTGGAAGCATTCCCTTTGCAGTGTCATAGATGCCAAAGTAGGCAGCTCGGTAGATAATAATGCCCTGGACTGACACATTAAAGCCTTGGTACAAGCCCCTAATCCCATCAGATTTGTAGATCTTAACTAGGCAGTCACCATGGCCTTTGAATTCCCTTTCAGCTCCAGCTTTGCCCACATCAGCTGCTAGACGGGTAAGGGCAAAATCAAGAGGGTATACAAAGCACAAGGATGTGGCCCCAGTGGCAACACTTGATGCCAAGTTCCCTGTAAAGTAGTGCCCAAACTGGATCCTCTTGTCCACACCACCCAAAAAGATCTGCTTGTATTTATCTTTGAAGGTAAAGTTGAGAGCCTGGGTGGGGAAGTATCTGATGACATTGGCCAGGTTACTGCGCAAGAAGGACAGGACTCCCTGTTCCTTGGTGATACGAACCACACAGTCTATAATGCCCTTGTATTGCTTATCTGCCGTGATTCTCTTGCTGGCATGCTGCAGCTGCAGCTTGACCCGCTAGATGGGCGCTACTGCCATCTTGGAGATGGCCTCGGCCACTCCACCTGCCAAGAAGTCCTTGGCAAAGGACACAGCAGTATCTGTCATGTTGAAAGAGAAAGAAAAGGCAGAGGAGCCCGGAACAGGACTGGCTTGACAACCGGCTTTGAATCCCGGACTCTGGGGCGACCTGATGGTTTTAATGCAGAATTTTATCGGAACTTCAAAAAAGAGCTGATACCTATA
>NW_004949957.1:0-818 GCF_000317375.1 Microtus ochrogaster
CCGCCACTCATATTACAGCAGATGGTGCCCACATGGACAACTGCTTCCACATAAAGCCTGAGACAGCTTGGGAAGTAATTCTAGAACAAAATAACAGCTTTGTGCATGGTTTCTTGGTAGCAGCAATTTCTTGTGTCTGTTCTGCTTGCTAGAGGCAAGCAAGCACTCTCATCTAACAGAGGCTTTCCTGACTCAGCTTTAGCTGCAAAACCCTGCAGCTCATTAAGAGGTCCTGCCACAAAACACTTAAACGGTGTTGACAAAAAGCTGAATGCATGCTTTTCAGTTTTCAGCCGTAGCAGGAAAAAAGCTGCGCCGTTTAAAAATGCCTGCTTTCTGTGCTGTCCTGCCAGGGCAAACTCTGACTCTTTTATGCAAGCAGTTTGTGCGGTTTACAAGCACAGGCTGCTGAAGCTAGCTTGCTGGCAGGGACATTGAAATACTGTAGACTTGTGGCACTGAACGCGGCTCTGGCCAGTACTTCAGCCACAAGGTTGGAATGGCAGAAAGCTAAGGAATAGGCTACATCTAGCCGGCAAAGCCACGCCTTTAGTCCTACTGATATTGCTTGGTAAATTAAAGACTCATGTGGTCAGAAGAAAAGAGATAAACAGTGAAGAGAGATTCAAAGACAAAGAAAATTTCTAAATGGTTTACAGTGTGTTAAAAATATATGCAAGCTAAAAGTTGAAGTTCTTAAAGTAAAATACAATAAAAAAAGGAAGAGAGTTGTTGTGTGTGGTAGTGCACACCTTTAATCCCAACACTTGGAAGGCAGAGGGAGATTGACCTCTGTGACTTCAAGGTGTGGTAGCACA
>NW_004949957.1:2770-7012 GCF_000317375.1 Microtus ochrogaster
TTTCTCCATCACATATTCCCTCTCCTCTATTCTCTCTCAACTTTTCTCTCTACTTCTTTCTTTCTCTCACTTTCTCTCTTCAACACTCGTTTCCTCTCTCACACCATTATCTTTCCCTCGTTATTCTCCCGCTTTCTATTTATTTCTCTTTTTCTCCTCCTACCTTACTCTTTTCCACTATCTCCATCTTTCCCTCATGTTCCCTCCCTTCTTTGCTCTCCCTCTCTCTTCTTATCTCTTGGAGTCTCTCCCTCTCTTTCTGTGCCTCTGCCTGCCTTTTATCTAACACCTTCCTCTGACCTCAGAGGACACTATAAACATTTGGTATAAAGACAGATCATTCGTTCCTCTTCATTATGTCCTTCCCCACACCTAGAGCAAACAGTGTACTGCTGGTGTTTTCTAACAACTTATTTGTGTGTCTTGCATTTCACATTTATGTCTTTCATACATTGAAAGATTGTTTGCATTCAGAGTGAGTGATACATGTTAATTACATTTTTAAACTTGCATGTATATAGTTTGCCAGTACTTTTTTGAAGACCTTACCTATCCTTTGATGTGTGTTTCTGGCATCTTTTCAAATATTAGATGGCTGTAGTATGTGTACTTGTTCTCATGTTTGTCTTAGATATTGCTCCTCCAGTCTATATGTCTACTTTTGTGCCAGTATCATATTATTTTAGTTACTAAGAGTCTATAATATATCCTCAAGTCTGGAATGTTATGAGGATTGTTTTTGTAAAATAATCTTTTATGGTTTCATATGAGTTTCAGTCTGTCAGTCTTTCTTTTTCTTTTATTTTTTTCCCATTTTTCTGGGAAGGATGAGGTAGGATTTTTAATTGGAATTGTACTAACTCCAATCATGACCTTTGAATAGTCTTTTAAAACTATTAATTTTATTGATCTAAAATGATGGTGTTTCTTTTCATTTCCTGGCATCTTTCTATATCTATCTTTACAGATCTAAAGTTTTCATTGGAGAGTTCTTCATTTGTAGGATATCACCACTTAGTTTGTGGATCTAAATTAATTAATTAATTTAGTTTATAGATCTAAAGTTTTCATTGGAGAGTTCTTCATTTGTAGGGTATCACCACTTAGTTTTCATTGTAGAGTTTTCATTGGAGAGTTCTTCATTTGTAGGGTATCACCACTTAGTTTTCATTGTAGAGTTTTCATTGGAGAGTTCTTCATTTGTAGGGTATCACCACTTAGTTTTCATTGTAGAGTTTTCATTGGAGAGTTCTTCATTTGTAGGGTATCACCACTTAGTTTTCATTGTAGAGTTTTCATTGTAAAGTTTTCATTGGAGAGTTCTTCATTTGTAGGGTATCACCACTTAGTTTGTGGGACACATGCAAGAGTGAGATGGTACTAGGGATTTTTGTTGTTGTTCTTGTGGTTTGTGACTGGATCTTTTTGTGTATGTATTGTTTGTCTGTCTGGCTGACTGTCTGTGGCCTTCCTAACCAAACTTAAATAAACCCTAGGGAGGTATGCCTGAGATAAAAAACAAACATATAACAACAAAAACTGTTTAAGCATCAAGCTCTAGTAAGAGAAGACTATGTGCCCTTTGTATAGTCTTAAGAAATGGGTGTTAGATTACAGTGAGCTCTAGCATTTACATATCTCTGTGTGCAACTATATAGGTTTGGCCTGCAGAGGGAGTAAAGAGGAAACAGAGAAGGAGGCTTCAGGATGTAAGGGTCTCTTCAAGGGTCCTAAAGCATGCTAGATCAGCCTTGTGTTCTTGAACATGTATAATTTCTTTCTCAATCAAAGCTGTGGTCCTACCCTTCATTGTTTCCCTCCAGTGTCTGGCACAACTTCAAAGTGCTATGAATAAATGATGCATATCAAACTTCTAATACATCTGCTTTCCCCTCTGGTTTTCTGATCACATAGAGTGGTGCCTACAAGTCCCATTTTTTCTCATTCAAGTCTGAGATAATAGAATTACACATCAAAGGACTCATTTGTCCATATATTGGAATGTGTATGGCTGATGAGCTATAAAAAGCTAAAGGGGCACACATTTCCACCTAAGGAATTCAAAGTCTTGTTATCAAAGAAAAATCTCAGTGATACCTCCCTAAGATTTATTAGTCAAGGCTGCCAAAGATGGAGAGACAGAGAGACAGACAGACAAAAACAGGCACACATGCACAAACACACACACACATACACACACACTCAAAACAAACCAAAAAAGAAGATATTTCAATCACTCTTGTATGTTCATCTTAAACTTATAAAAACAACTTACTCCTAAAGACATAATGCACTTTGATGGCAGGATTGGAGAAAAATTAAGTTAGAGTGATGTAACACATGATTTCTTTTATAGTGTTCAAAATGCTGTCTTAGTTACTCTCAATTTACAACATGTTTGTTTACACCAGATGTCCCCTCCTTTAGCCTGGGCATACATAGTAGAGGTGGGGGTGAGAGAAGAAGTTACTATAAGCACATCCACTATTCTATACACTACAATAAGAGCACAGACACAAGGTCACAATCAGAGGAGAAGAAAAAGCAAGATTGTTCTGAGGTTGAGAAGCAACCTCACCCCTCATTTTGTCAGAAGGAAAAACCTGGGAAATAAGTAATGTGACATAAAAGGGGAGACAATGATACTTAATTATTAGTAAAAGAAAAAAAGAGGATGATATATTTATAATACATGTGAGAATCAGTGGCTCATTCCTTTATGTCTTTATTTTTATAGAGAGGGATACTTTGCCTGCATATAGGACTATAAACCAAGTCCCTGCCCTGTATACTCAGAGTACAAGTCTGGGCATTGGTTCCTGAGTGACTAGAGATTAAACAACAAATTCATTACTTCATGATTAATGGGTCAAATAGGAAATTTAAAAAATTTTTAAGTTTTAGAAACAGGTAGAATACTCCAAACCTTCATCTATGGAGATATTCACCATAGTCTGAAAGATAATCAAAGATCTAGGAATATCACTAAACAATACTAAGAATACTAAGTAAGCAATTGAAAGACCTCTACAATGGAAACTCTAAATCTCTGAAGAAATAAAGAAACAAGTAATGAAAAGACATAACACACTTTCAGATCAGTAGAATTCGTAGTGTGAAAGTGACTATTCTGTCAAAGGATATGATTGGAATCAATGCAATCTCAAATAAAAGTCCTACCTCATCCTTCAGAATTAGGAATGCAAGAAAGAAAGAAAGTCAGACTATCCTAAAATTTATATGGAACCATAAAAGACTCTGTTTCAACAAACAATTCTGATAACACTCCAGCCTCGGAGATATAATACAGAGACTTGGAAATGAAAGCATTCTGTTACTGACACAAACATAGACATGTAAAGTGGGGGAGAAATGTCCAAGACAACAGCATGAGAAGGTTTAGCTACAGGCATTTAATATTTTTTAAAGATGGCAGAATCACACAAGTGAAAAGACAAGACCTTTGAAAAATGGTATCAGCAAGATTTGATATACACATGTAGAAAAATGAAGCTAGACGTGTATTGATCACAATGAAAAAAAAATGGAACTCTAAATGAATGGAAGACCTAATTCTGAAATAGGACATAATGAAAGGTCAACTAGACAACATCATCAGTACCTTTCCGTGCATAGGTGTTGAGAAAGATTTATAAAAAGGGGCTCCATTTGTCCAGGAATCTGGGTCAACAGTAGACAGAGGAACCTCATACAATCTGCTTGTGAAAAGAAAGAAAAGGATGGAGTGAAGAATTTTTCTGGTTTCTTTTTAAGGTTCATGAAAGATGGGGAGAGAAAGGGAGAACAAGATATGGACAGAGAGAGTAGAAGAGAGGGAGATAATGAGAAAGAAAACTGAGGACTGAGTAAAAGAACAGAAGAGGGAGAGGGTGAGAGAAGGAGAGGTGAAGTGAGATCTATGCGAAAAAAAGAAAGGAGATGGGGTCAGAGAGAGGAGAGTGGCTTATAGAGAAAGGGGAGAAAAAGAGTAAGAGTGAGAGAGATGGATATGGAGGCAGAAATAAAGGAAAAGAGAATGAGAGGGGAAGGGAGAGATGGAGAAAGAGCTTGAGTGGAGATAAGAGAAAGGAAGGATGAGAGAGTTAAATAGTGTGAGATAAGGGGAAGTAAAAGGGGGAAGAGAAATAGGGAGAGAGCATAGGAGAGACAGGGAGATTAGGGAAGAGAGGGAGAAAGTGAGGGAGATTAGGGAAGAGAGGGAGAAAGTGAGAGAGTTGTGAC
>NW_004949957.1:7402-8881 GCF_000317375.1 Microtus ochrogaster
AGGATTCAAAGTTCAAGGTCATGCTTGCTATCAGTGAGTTAAGTCTGGTCTGGCATACAAGACACTTTATCAAAAGAGAGAAATGTTGCTGGACTTCGAAAAATTACAAGTCAACAAAGCACCATACAGGATCCAAATGCCCCAAGTATTTCCCATCGGTAAGTGGCCTCTTCTTAAATTACTTTACTTTTTCTTTAAAGATTTTATTTTATTATTTTTAAACCATTTAATTTTTTCTATGACTGTCTATACCATTTTTTTTCTTTCTTAAGCATTTAAGTACATTTTCAAGCATACTGTACATGTTAGAGGATTTTTGGTCTGGATCTAGTTTTTTACACAGCTGCAACATTTTTCTCATCTTGTGAGCCATGCTGAAACTGCAAGGCTACCCATCTTACAGCTCCACTTAGTATATTTGCTAGTGGCTGACTCCGCCCCGTATGGGTTCACAGACAGCAGAGGGAGCCATGCCTAACAGCCCCACCAACCACTAACCATCCCAGCTCTGCAAAGTGGTTGCATCTGCATTGTGGCAGGCATTTCTTTCTAGCTTGACTTCCACTTGAGTAATGCACCTACCTGAGAGACCACAGTCATAGAAGCCACAGTGTCCAGCTCTGTGTTTGGAACTTTTTTCAGCTTTTTAAGCCCTATGTGGATATGCGTGGCTGGACATTGGGCACCAAATGCTGTTTTTCTATTCGCTCAAAGGCTACTGTTTCAACCAGTAACTGTGACTCTGCAGTTACTGGCCTGCTTCTCTGGCAGTGGCCCTGTCCTCAGAATGCTTGGTGGGAATTCCATTTCGGCAAGCATGGACTCTGTCGCTGTCACCAAATACAGCTTTTAATTAAATCTCTACTTTTCTTTTTATCAATTGGACTCGGTAGCCAGAGGCTGGGGTGAAAACTTGCTAGCTCAGAAAGATTGAGTCACAACTAGCTCTCCTTCCCTTTTTGCCTGTATCTCTGAAAGAGAGCATCCTTATGCTCTGCCAATACAAAAGAAGCCACTCCACAAAAGTTCCTCCCTACTACTTCCTGTGCAGCCCTCTATTGTCTTCCAGACACCCTCTGTCTCTCTATGATTACTTTCTGTCAAGAAGCTGCTAACTTGGCTTCCTGGCCCAAGGTTGATTTTATTTAATTAACACAAATGCAAACTCGGGGCTCACAGTGTGATCGAATATTCTGAAATAATAGGATAACAATATGCAGTATTTTGAACCTTTGGGCTTCCATTTAACCACTCATGTAAGATAGGAAGTATGTGATAATATTGTGTATGTCTGATAATGTTGTGAGAACTTAAAGTATATTAACTGCTTGTTCTCTCTGTTTCTCTCCATGTGTCTCTCTTCACTCCCTCCTCTGTGTGTGTTTGTGTGTGTGTGTGTGTGTGAGAGAGAGAGAGAGAGAGAGAGAGAGAGAGAGAGAGAGAGAGAGAGAGAGTATTTGAGAGAGAGAACAACTTTCA
>NW_004949958.1:0-8871 GCF_000317375.1 Microtus ochrogaster
GCGTGCGGTTGCATCACCCCAACCATATCCACTGCATCATCCACAGTCTGTTTGTAGGACATGCAAGAGGGGATTTAGGACTCCTAGAAGGCCTTTGTCGCTAGTGTTTGTGGGATAGCCATCTCCACCATCTGCATAGGCACGTGTACGCATAAATACACGCAGCCCTTGTTTCCAGGAGAGAAACATAAATAAGGGCACCCAGAGTGCCTTTCTCTGACTGTACACTAGCCGCAGTGAACTCTCCATGACTCAAGATGCAGCACTTCGTTATCCAAGTCCAGTGATCACCTAGAAGAAGTCGGCTGTGTTTAAACCATGCTTAACTGTATTTAAAATAGAATACAACATATTTACATTCCCTCCCCTAGTTTATTATAAAGTTTACAGTTTAAAGATTTTAAATAGAAAACGTTTCCCAGAGCTGGGATTTGTATGTGTTCCTTTGACTTAGCTGCGAGAATCAATCAGATCATGTTAAGGTGAACAATAAGGTTCTTTCCGAAGCCTATTATTAAATATACATAAGAATAGGCGTTTTAGTGTGTTCAGAAATAAAGAGAAAGAAAGTGTTCTCTGTTTTTGAAGATTGAAATCCTTCAAAGCTTTTTCGATTGCGGGGAAAACAAAAGGCTATTGTCAACTGGAGCTTTGAAACAGCGAAGACAGCCGCAAAGTAATTAATTGCTCATTCATGAGAAAAAAAAAAAGGACAAATGGGAGGCAAAAGTTAACCCCTCAAAATAAAGTGTGCAGCTAACAAAACAGCCGTCAGCCCCTCTGTTTTGAAACACGATGGGCCTCTTTGTGCTGCCGCTGGTTTTGTTTTGAGGACCGGTGGCAGTGGTTGACGACAAAAGACGTTTTCTTCTTAAGGAAGGGCTTACTGTTTACCATGATTCGTTTTGAAAGCTAAGGAAGGTAAAGACTATCCTACACCTAGTCCCCAACACTTTTAATACATTGGAGCCATGGCATTTTTTGTGATGAGGCTGTCTAATTAAGGCATGAATGCACACACACACACACACACACACACACACATACACACATACACACACATAGGAGAAGAAACGGTTCCCAGGGGGCTGTGAACAAGTGCTAGCAATTGAAGACTATGTAGGATTTTTGTCTAAAACACTCGAATTAAGTGATCAATCCCATTTAGAAAGGTTTTTCAATATATTTCATGCCCCCAGGGAATCCTGCTCCAACCAAGAGCTGTGGCTGGTAGCTACTATGTCTGCATTTGCAACAGCTTGAGTTATGTCATCTCACAGGGCTTAGGGAAATTGCTGCCAGTGTAAAGCAAATAACTCCCCCTCTCCAGTCCTCAGGAATCGCAGGAAACCGTAATTTCTCATTATCAAACCTTTTGCTCCATGCGTCCTGCTGTACCTTCGAACCACGTGCGCTGTTCAAATCACCTTCCCATCTTAAGCACAGGTGTGTATGTATTTTGACATGGCAAAATCACACTCAGCCCTCAGCTGCATAAGGCCTTTCTGAGGTCATGGGATGAGTCTGAAGCAAGTGGAAGGGTGGCTGAAAACCATGCCTTGTTTTAGTATTAAAATCCTGACTGACTTTACCTATGAAAGGGCCACACACGTACGTTAGTTGGAACAGCAAGTGTCCATGTGAGTTTTATCCAAAATATCCATTCACTTTATCTCAGAGGGCCTATTCAAATTTTCAAATTTCACTTCTTGGCTGATGAAGCCAGAGAACTCTTTCCTGGTTTACTAAATCTCCTTGCAGTAGCAAGGAAACAGATAAGAGTTTGATGATGATGAAGATGATGACGATGATGGTGATGATGATGATGATGAAGATGATGACAATTATAGGTGAATGCACTTCCATACATGAATATTTTGTTCTACAATAATTACATTTGTAAATTCACCCTAAAACATAGAAGCCATTTCCCATAATAGCATGTGATAAATGGTATTTAGTTGTCTGGATAAGTATGTGAACTATATTTATTTATTTTATTTTTTATTGAAAATAGATTCTTTTCTTACAATACATCCCAACCACAGATTCCCTTCCCTCCACTCCTTCCAGCTCCTGCCTGCATCTCCTCTCCCCTAGATCCACTACTCCTCCATTTCCCTTCAGAAAAGAGCAGGCAAGAGAGGAGAGAGAGAGAGAGAGAGAGAGAGAGAGAGAGAGAGAGAGAGAGAGAGAGAGGGAGAGACAGAGTCTAAATTAGAGATCTCCATTGGGCCCTTCTTGGAGTGAACTGTATTTAAAATAGAGAAGGTAATCATTGGTTTGTATATATTTTTACTTTATTTATGCACATGCTTGTTTTACCTGAATGTATGCCTGTGCGCCCTGTGTATGCAGTGCCTGTGGAGTCCAGAAGAGGGCGCTGGATTCCCTGGAACTGGAGTCACAGATGGTTTTGTGCTATCATATAGGTGCTCAAACTCAGGTCCTCTGGAAGACCACCTCTGTAGCCCCTTAAATCATATTCTTTATTGGATAGTTCGTTCTGAGTTTTGCAGATTGCCAAGGCAGTTCATTATCCTACTCTCAAGCTGGAGCAAGCTTGTTATCTCTTTACGTGTGGGCAATGGGATATGGAATGCTGCCAACGAGGCATTGGTGGTAGCTTCTACAGAGGGAAGAAGATGATTTCAGGAGACTTAGGGCTTGAATGCAGAAGCCTGAGGAATTGCTTCAGGTGGTGGAGAGCTGGCTCACACTGAGAAAGGCATAGAAGGGGTTTGTGGGGAGAAAGAATTACCATGGTCCAGAAGTTCTGACCTCATCCTGGCTATTCTGGTATCTTCTCCATGTTGGGATTTGACTTGGTGTGGGCTTACACAGGTTCTGTGCATGCTGTCACAACCATTGTGAGTTCATGTATGCAGCTGCCCTACTGTGTCCAGAAGATGTCATTTCCTTGTAGTTGCCCTCAATCTCTGGCTCTTACATGCTTTCTGCCTTTCTTCCACAATGACCCCTCAGCCCTGGACGGAGGGGTGACATAGCATGCTTCATTTAAGGCTAAAAGTTCTCTTATTTTCTAGACCTTGGCCAGTTGTGGGTTGTTATGTTGATCATCACCTACTGCAAACAAATTCTTCTTTAATGAGGGTTGAGGGATGCCTTAATCAATGGGTGTAAGAATAAGTTGAGAAGCTACTATGTCTATTAGCAGAATAATAGTAAGCTTTTAGGCTTATGACCTGTATAGGTCCTTGACGATAATGGTATCAGGTATCACCTGGTAGAGTGAGACTTAAATCCTTTTTCTTTTTATCAGAAAGAAGTTGGTGACATCCATAACATTTATGCCACTATTGCCCCAATGAGCATATCTTACCAGGCTAGTCATTATTGCAGTGCACAGGGTTCACATCTGGAGATGAGTGGTGATTACTTTTATCTTTTGGTAGTATGCATAACACCTTCCAACGCTGTGGAAACTAGCCATTGAGGATGAAGCTTCCAGGTCATTACCAGCTTGTTTTGCACATGTTTTACTATTCAAGTATGTGTGTTGTTTAGAAATTGGGACTTATTGTCAAGTTATGAAGAAGAACCAAAAGTATTGGCCTATAATGTTTGGGGACTTTGGGGACTTCACTGGCCAACAACTCTAAAAGAAATGACCCATTCCTGAGTTTTAGGGCTTTTTATTTGTTAGTCTATTGTTGTCTACTCTGTTGCTCTATTTTAGGGCAACGCCATTTTAACTAGTGGATAGCTAGACTTTAGGAAGCTTCTACAGTGGTAGGTTTTCATATGACTTTTTCTGAAGTCTTTAATGTTATTTATTCTCTCACTCCCCCACTGCCACCCTTCCCCCACTTCAGTTTAACCCTCCTTGTTCTACCATTCCATTTCAACCCTTTATACCACTATATTCTATCTCCTCTTCCTTGACACACCGCCAGCGTCCTTTGTAATTTCCTGACCTCTGTGGGTACTCTGAATGAAGCGCACATATCTGAAGATTCAAAGCTAATGTCCTCAATGAGAGGGCATAGGTGGTGTTTGCCTTTCCAGGTCTAAGTTACTCACTCACAAGTACCTGTTTTCAGCTCCGATCATTTACCTGTAAATTTCATAGTTTCATTGTTCTGAGTAACTGAGTCATATTCTGCTGTGTAAATGCATTCATCAGTTGATGGACGGCTAGGCTGTTTTCATTTCCTGGCTATTAATAGGGCAGCTGTGAACATGATGGGCAACTGTCTCTGGGGTAGGATATGGAGTCCTTCGGGAATATGCCCAAGAATGGACGGCAGGATCATGTAGCAGATGCAGTTTTAGATTTTTTGAGAAACCTCTATACTGATTTCCATAGTGGAAATTTGCACTCTTATCAGCAATGAAGAAATGTTCCCATTTCCCTACATCCACGCCAGCACTTGTAGTCCTTTGTTATTTTTTTTTTCGTATCTTAGTCATTCTGACTAGGGTAGGATGAAATCTCAAAGTAATTTTAATTTGCATTTCCCTGATGGCTAAGGATGTTGAACAATCTGAAATATGTTTCCCAGCTGTTTGTGTTTCATTTTTTGAGAACCCTTTAATTCTATGTCCCAGTTTTTAATTGTGTTGTTTGTATAAAACCTAATTCTTAATGATTTTTCAGTATACAATTTACCCTACTGAAGTTAGATTCCTTGTTTTTTTGAGAGGGGGCGTTCCTTTATTTAAGTTTATTTGGGTAAATCTCTTGAGTTTACCTTTAAAACAGTAACATATGTTCCACACTAGGTTAGTTCTCTTTATACACGTTCATTCTTATTGTTGATATTAAATATGTTTACCCCACTATTTGTTCTTTTTTTTTAAATAAAAATAAACATTTGGGTTTTTAAATTCTAAATGTAGTTCTCATCAAAGAATATTTGTAATAAAATTGATTCTACTAACTTTAATTCCATGAATTGATGCAGTGCAATCTATTATTATAACAACAATCATATTTATTATATGCAGGATAATTATAGAAACTTCAGGCGACATAGTTATTTCTAATATGGTGATGATATTGTCATCCCATAGGAATGTTGCAGAAACCAGTCACTAATGTGGGGAGAACAAAACTGTCGGAATATACGACATTTCCCAGCAGGATAACTGAGAACGGAGTGAAGGCTGGAAGTGGGCTGTGGCTCTAGACAACAGGGTGTCTGGGGTGGCAGTCACAACTGACACTGCACAGAATGAAGGGATGTGTTGCTAACAATGACACAAGAAAGGAACAGGGGAGGACCGAAGACTCTAAGAATCCTGTTCGAGGAAGATAAGGCTAACAGCCTTCCTTTCACGTCTCCTTATTCTAAGCAGAAGGATAAACGTTTGTGCTATATTTTGACTAAGATGATGGATGAAATAACATTGCGTTTCTTTTCTTCGAAAAATGAATATATTCATATTGGTGATTTAAAGTGCAAAAAGTAAACGGGAATACGTGTTTAGTTTCTCTCTATTTCTTCTTCAGCAGATCAAGCTAGATATTATACATACACCTAGGAAGGTTACTTGGTGAGCCAAACCAACCCAGATTGAGCTCACTGTGTAAATAGTGTGGAAAGATTTATCAAGCTGGGATCTGTGCTTCTCTATTCAGCGACCTCCTCATTCCTACCAAAGAGGAGAAAACAAAACCTTTCCCTGGCTTGAGGAAGAGAGCGTAGGAGGTTAGGGCCACTGGGAGGGCACGCTGGGCCACAGCAGCTCTTTAGGCAGAGTCCCAGGCAGGGGAACCATACCTCAGAAGAAGTTAGTCCACCAAACTTGGAGCTGTATGCCCTCTATTCTTTCTGTGGGTGTGCTATGGCTTTTTGAGTGAGTATGGGTGCTGTGGGTTCCTAGAGTGAGTATGGGTGCTGTGAGTTATTACAGTGAGTGTGGGTGCTGTGAGTTATTACAGTGAGTGTGGGTGCTGTGGGTTATTACAGCGAATGTGGGTACCGTGGGTTACTAGAGAAAGTGTGGGTGCTTGGGTTACTAGAAAGAGTGTGGGTGCTGTGGGTTAGCAGTTAACAACAGACTTTCTTTTTTTTTTAATTTATTAAAAATTTTCACCTCTTCCCCTCCTCTCACTTCCCCCAGTCCCCTTTTCCCTCCCTCTCCAGTCCTAAGAGCAGTCAGGGTTCCCTGCCCTGTGGGAAGTACAAGGTCCTCCCCCCTCCAGGTCCAAAACAGCCTAGGCTCCCACAAAGCCAGTCCATGCAGTAGAATCAAAACCCAGTGCCATTGTCCTTGGCTTCTCAGTCAGCCCAACGACAGACTTTCTTATCTCTTCATTAGGAAGTCACACCTGCTGGCTTCTAGGAGTTCTTTCTTTGATGAATGTCCATAGGACGCTTCCTAACGTACCAGTGTCCTTCACGGGTTTCCAGGAGGTGACATGGCTTGCCATAGCTCTTTCTGATGCTCATTAAAACATTAATGGCTGCTTGAACAGTGTATCTCCAGTTCTGTGGTGATGTCCTTACACCGACATGTTGGAAATGGTAAAGGTAGGAAAAAGGAGGCCAAACCACACCATAAAGTAGTGACTTGGAATACATCCCCCAAAAGATAAAAAAAGCACATTTCCTAGTCACAGTTCATAGTATTAACAAAAATAAGATATTAATGGTATGAGGCAACAAAAGAATAATGAAAGACAATTGTGTACTTATCAGGAAATTAGTTGTGATGATTAATCTATCTTATAATATTAAGAATACATTCAATATTCCTTACAAGAGCCCTGTAAAAGCTGAATGAGTTAAATTTTTCTCGGCAATTTGCAACCCTAAGAATATGCCTTTCCAGACTAATGACTCTTTCATGGATGCGAGGGAGAAGATATTCAGCATCTGTAATTCTCTTTGGCCCAAGAGTGAAGAGATAAGTAGTAATCATGCCTTGAAGGTAGAATTCATAATCAAATCCTTAATTAAACTCAATATGGAAAGTCCTTAATAAATATCAAAATCTGACTATCAGATTTTTTCTGGCAAATATTTAATGCTGTGTTCAGTTAATGCTCTCCGCACATCACCGTGGAAGGAATTAAGCCACTCCGCTTACTTCCTGGGTGCATAGGACTATCAATGTCATATTTAAATGGAGATGCTTCCTATATGTTAATAATGTTTCATATTACCCTATTTTTGCCCTGTACATACTTAACACTTTCAGAGGAATTTCAATTTCTTTTGCTATTTTAGCATTTATATTCATTATGTATTAAGTGAATATGTATGGCTGATTCTCTCTTCAAGGAGCTTTTAATCAGATCCGTTCTGTTTGTTCAGACCCAAAGTCTCCCTGCCCTCCTTGACTCTTCTGTCTTTTGTAGTTCACTTCTTCTCACCCAACTCTCTCAATTCTACCTGCCTCGGGGAATTTTGACAACTCTTCTACCTTATTGCTCCTCCCCAGTCCCAGCCATGGTCATTTCTCATACGAATGTCTGTGCTAACTTCTGCCTCAGCTGGTCACTGTCTTCTCATACCACCCCAAAGACCCTGGTGGAGTATGAGTCAGACCTTGTTTCTCCTTCTCCACTCTCCAGTAGCCTCAGCTTGCTGTTAAAAACCCGACTTTTTCTGATGGCCTAGAAGTTCATTCATGATAAAGACATTTATCCCGTCTCCTGTCTTGATCCACCCATTTCATTGCTTTTCTTCTCCAGAAACTTTCTAGTGTTTCCGGAACATGCCAGATATAACCAAAGACTTCTTTTCTGCCCAGCAAATTCTACTTCCATCCCTTTTGCTGGCTACAACCCCTGATGTTTATTAGAGGTCTGTACTTAAAAGTCATGTTTTTGTGTACCCTGGACACTGCCTCTGAAATTTCACCTCCTTCCAAGACACTATGTATCGTCTTTATCTGCTTTATATTCCTTGAAATACTCACCATTGAGCAGGCCATATCATATTTAGATTGCTTATCCTAGATCTCCTACTAGAATGTACGCTTGGTGGATCTGTGCACACAAAGTTCAAGGCCAGCTACAGCATGAGTTCAAGGCTAACCTACACAGCATAGGCGCATAATGTTCATCTAATATGCAGGCACTATGACGGAGCAGATATTTTCATCTGGTTTTTTTTTATTGTATTATTGGTTATTAGAACAGCTCAGTAGCTTTATATTAACGTGGTCTCATGACCCTCCGCACTTACTTAGCTCTGACAAACCGCCACACCCATCTTCAGTTTTCCTGTGTGTTTGCCCAGCCCACAAATGCACAGTGTTACCTTCTGTGCCTTGGCCTTGTCTCCTTGCAAAGGAGATGATGAAAATCAGAGCTCTGAATAAGCTATCTCAGGTCAACCCAGGGAACATTCCTTTGAGCTGGACCCAATCCTCAAAAATCTTTCTGCTGAAAAACCACAGTGAACTAGACTAGCATTTGGGAAAGACTCTTCCCAGGAGAGATACAAAAGAACTGCAGCGTAACTTAGAGTTTAATTGCAATTCCCAGAAAATTGGCCATGATCACCAGGATGCAGAATGAGCAAAAAGTTCATCGTTTTGGGATGTAAATGTTTATTTTCCAATTTTACGCATATTTTCTAATTAACGATGCCTGGTGGATTGCAGTTGAGGTTTTTCACAAAACAATTAAATACTACTCCCACCGAGAACAAATAAATGAATATCTGAAATATTTCACTCCTGCGGATTAACCTTGACCAAGCAGGTAAAAACATTTAGATTGCAGAAGCCCACCTGTTGCATTCAGATCACATTGGGAGGAGTGAGAACAAGCAAAGACCACGTGATTTTGTGCTGGGGGATACACTTGTTAGAATTTCTCAAGGAGAAAAAGCCATCTTCCCTGGACCAAGTCCATGTGCTCAGGCATCTAGAAAGAGGTAGGTTTGCACT
>NW_004949959.1:0-964 GCF_000317375.1 Microtus ochrogaster
ACAAATATACACACTCACACACAGCACCATAAACAAAAACCAAAAACTGGAAGTAACAATCCTTGGACATTGTTATCTCTCAATATCATTGGACTCAATTCTAAAATGAAGACACAAACTAACAGAAAAAGATGTGATCCACTCTTCTGATCCACATAAGAAACACACCCGAATATCAAATACAGATATTGCCTCAGAGAGAAGTGTTGTAAAAAGTATTTTCAAGCATCAGGCCTAAGCAACAAGCTGATGCATTTATTCTAGTATCTAATATAATAGACTTCAAACATAAAATTACTCAAAAAGAAATGAGGAAAGACTTTTATTATTATCAAAAGAAAAATTCACTAAAATGATGTTTAAATTCTTATCATTTATCCTTGAATGCAAGGGAACCTGCATTTGTAAAAGAACTCTACTAAAGTTTAAATACATCATATACATTGACCCTCACCCATTGATAGTGGGAAACTTCAACACCCCACTCTCAGCAACAGACAGAGGCAGCAGAGAAGAACTCAACAGAGAAATGCTGAAGCTAAGATATGTAATGAACCAATGAGCCAAACAGATATCTACAGAACATTCTCCCAAACCCAAAAGAATATACACCCCTCTCAGTACCTCACAGAACTTTCCCCAACATTGATTACATAATCAATCACAAAGCAAGTCTCAACAGATAAAATAAAACTGAAATAATCCCCTGCATCCTCTCAGAGCACTAGATTAAAGCTGGATTTCAACAACAGAAAGTCTACAAACTCATGGAAAATGAACAACTCCCTACTGAATGATTATTCATTCTGAACACAAATAAAGAAATTAAAGACTTCCTAGATTTAAATGAAAATGAATACACACCATATCTAAACTTTTGGGACACTGTAAAAGAAGTGTTAAGAGCAGAATTCATACCACAAAGCTCTTTTGGAAAACTGGAAATACCTCATACTAGCAACTT
>NW_004949959.1:1924-4504 GCF_000317375.1 Microtus ochrogaster
AGCTAACATCAAATTAAGTGGAGAGAAACTCAAAGCTGTCCTACCAACGTCAAAAACAAGACTACATGGTCCACTCTTTCCATATCTATTCAATATAGTAATCGAGTTCCTAGCAATAAGACAACTGAAGGAGATTGAGGGAACACAAATTGGAGAGAAAAAAGGCAAAGTCTTGCTGTTCAAAAAATGATCTGATAATATACATAGCTAAACCCTAAAATTATAGCAGGGAAGTGTTACAACTGATACACACCTTCAGTGAAGTGAATATATAGAAAATTAACTCAAAAAATCAATAGCCCTCTTAGACACAAATGACAATCTTAATGGGAAAGAAATAAGAGAAAAACACCCTTTACAATAGTCACATATAATGTCAGATATCTTGGGGTTGCTCTAACCAAGCAAGTTAAATATTTGTTTGATAAAAATCTCAAGTTTTTGAAAAAATAAATTGAAGAAGTTATCAGAAGATGCAAAGGACTCCCATACTCATGGATTGGTAAAGTAAAAACAGAATAATGACCATTTTACCAAAAACAACTATAGATTCAGTGAAATTCCCATCAAAACCCCAACACAACTTTTTACAAACCTCAAAAGGACAATGCTCAACTTCATATGGAAAAGTAATCCAGGATGGCTAAAACCATCCTGTACAAGAAAAGAATATCAGGAGGTATCTCCATCCCTGATTTCAAACTGTACTACAGAACAATTATAATACAACTGCGTGATATTAATCAAAAAGTGTATAGGAGGTTGATCAAAGGAATCAAATCAAAGATACTGATGTGAATCCTCGCACCTGTGAATTTTCTTTATAAAGGAGCCAGAATTGTTCAATTGAAAAAGAAAACATCTTCAACAAATGGTGCTGGTCTAACTGGATACCTGTGTATAGAAAACTAGATCAGTATATATCACCCTGCACAAAACTCAAGTCCAAGTGGATCAAAGATCCCCAGTAGAAATTCAGTTACTCTAAATCTGATAGAAGAGGAAGTGGGAATACCATTGAACACTTTGGCACAAGAGACAATTTTCTGAATAGAGCACCAGTAGCACAAGCGCTAAGATTGACAGTTACTAAATGGAACCTTCATGAAACTGAAAAGCTTCTGAAAGGCAAAGGATACTACAAAGAATAAAAAACAACAGCCTTCAGAATAAGAAAAGATTTTTACCAACTCTACGCCCAATAGAGAGGTAATATCCAAAATAAATAAAAAAAACTCAAGAAACTAAGTACCAAGAATATAAATAATCTAGTTTAAAAAGAGGTACAAATCTAAAAGAGTGTGCCTAATCTTATTGCATTTTGTCATGCTTCATTTGGTTGATAACCCCAGGAGTCCTGCTCTCTTCTGAAAGGAAACAGAGGAAGAAATCAACAGAGGGGACAGAAAAGATTCTGTTGGGAAGCTGGGAGAAGTGGACAGAGGGGAAACCATGCGGCAGCAAAGATACTTTGAAAACAAAGATAAGTTAATTGATTTAATAAAGCAAACACAAAACCAGTAGCTCTCCTATGTTCAAATGACCAATAGAAAGAGAAGGAAATGAGGGAAACAACACTTTCACAGAAGACTAAAATAATTTAGGATACCTTGGAGTAATTCTAATCAAGCAAGTGAAAGACTTGTGTGATAAAATTGCATGTAATTGAAAAAAAATTAAAGAAGATATCAAAAGATGAAAAGATCTCACATTGTAATGAATACATAGGATTAATACAGTTAAAACAACCATCTTACCAATAGCAATCTACAAACTCAATACAATCCCTGTCAAAATTCAATCTCAGTTCTCCACAGGTTTTGCTTTTTTTGTTGATGTTGCTTCTGTTCTTTTTCTGTTTGTTTTTTGTGTGTTTGTTTGTTTTTTGAAAAAAAGTTTCTCTGTGTAACAGAACTGACTCTTTTTATTTTTTTAATTTTGATTTTTGAGACAGGTTTCTCCGTAGCTTTTTTGGGTTCCTGTCCTGGAACTAGCTCTTGTAGACCAGGCTGGCCTCGAACTCAAAGAGATCTGCCTGCCTCTGCCTCCCAAGTGCTGGGATTCAAGGTGTGCGCCACCACTGCCCAGCTGGAACTCATTTTTGTAGACTAGGCTGACTTCAAACTCACTCAGATCCATCTGGCTCTGCCTACTAAGTGCTGGGTTTCAAGGCATTTGCCACCACCACCAGGCTTCCACAGGTCATGAAGACATAATTTTCAATTAAATGTGGACACACACACACCAACGGATACCTAAAACAAACCTGAATAATATAACTGTGGGATGGATCACTATCTTTTATTTAGAGTTGTACTACACAACCATAGTTAACAATAATACATCATGATATTGTCACAAAAAGCCCCACATTGACTAGTAGAATTGAATTAGAGACTCAGATATAAAGCTGCATGATAGAGGAGGGTCATCTTTCTATCTGTTGTTTCATTGGTTAAATAAAGAAACTGCTTAGCCTCTGACAGGGTAGAATTTAGGTAGGTGGAGAAAACAGATCAGAATGCTGGGAGAAAGAAGCTGAATCAGTGAGTCGCCATGATTCTCCCACTCCAGACAGAC
>NW_004949959.1:5854-6878 GCF_000317375.1 Microtus ochrogaster
GCATGAAGCTCAGACCCAGGATGGACGTAGGCTAGAATCTTTCCCGGTAAGACTGATGCTACACAGTTTATTAGAAATGGGTTGATCGGGATATGAGAATTAGCCTGTAAGGGCTAGAGTTAATGGGCCAAGTAGTGTTTAAAAGAATACAATTTCCGTGTAATTATTTCGGGTATAAAGCTAGCCATGTGGGTGGCTGGGTGGCAGGACACAGCCCCCCCGCTCCTAATTACAACAAAATATGATATTTATTCACTCATGTCTAGATATTAGCTTTTAGGTAAATGAATATAAGCAAGCTGCGTTCTGTAGAACAGGAGAGGTTAGAAATAAAGGAAGGAAGTGGCAGATAGTACTATCTAAGAAAGAGAAGGATGGAAGAGATAAAGGGTTAGGAATGAAAAGGGAGTGTACAGTGGAGCAGGGGATTAGGAAGGGGACCAGCGGCAATAATCACCTACTACATCTGTAACCAGCCTTGGCCCTGACAGCCTCTGGAGAGGTGAGTGCCTGGGTTCCCAGTTGGAGGGTTTTGCTCTGTGGACCCTGGACCCTAGCTCCGGGAGGCACATCCGGTGTTCCACCCCTACCCACCAAACCCCAGAGACCCAAGAGCAACCTTCACACACATGAAACAATCCCCTTCCACATCTGTGACCACCTGAGACTTGGCCCTGACTGCCCTTGGAGAGGTGACTATCTGGGTTCACAGTGGGAGGGATCTGCTTTTTAGGCCCTGGGCCCTAGCCCTAGGAAGCACATCCCATGTCCCACCCATATTCACCAATGCCACGGACCCTATAGAAGCCTCCCCACAGTTACAACCATCCCTCACCACATCTGTGACAACCAAAGACTTGACCCAGACTGCCACTGAAGAGACTGCCCCTAGAGAGCATCTGTAACCACCAGACCAGCCCTGACTGCCCCTGGAGAGAGCCTTGACCTCACCTACACCTGAAGGAGTCCCAAAATCTTATCAGTGTCCACTAGAGTCATAGACCTGCCTGTACCTGGAGGAAGA
>NW_004949959.1:7898-8862 GCF_000317375.1 Microtus ochrogaster
ATAGAAGAAAAATTTCACAACCTAAAGAAGAATATGTCTATGAAGATTCAAGAAGCTTACAGAACAGCAAATAGACTGGACCAGAAAATAAAACACCCTTACCATATCATAATCAAAACACTAAACATACAGTATAAAGAGAGATTATTAAGAGCTACAAAGGGAAAAAGTCAAGTAACATATAAGGGCAGACCCATCAGAATTGTACTCAACTTCTCAATAAGCCTTCTGGTATTGAACAGATGTGCTTAGATACTAAGAAACACATGGATGCAAGTCTAGACTACTATACCCAGCAAAGCTTTCAATCACCATAGATGGAGAAAATAAGATAGTCCATGACAAAAATAGATGTAAACAAGATTTATTCACAAGTCCAGCCTTGCAAAAAATACTAGAAGGAAAACTTCAACCTAAGGAAATTAGCTGTACCTACAAAAACGCAGGAAACAGATAAGCTCAAAGCTCACACCAGCACACCCGAGAGTAGGGAAACACATAGACACTACCACCAAAAATTAACAGGAATAAACAATCAACAATCACTGTTCATTAATATTACTTAATATCAATGGACTCAATTAACATATAAAAAGAAAAAGGTTAACAGAATGGATATGAAAACAGGATTCATCCTTCTTTTGCTTACAAGAAACACACCTCAACCTTAAAAACAGACATTACCTCAGAGAAAAGGGATGGGAAAAGATGTTCCAAACAAATTGACTTAAGAAAGAAGCAGCTGTAGCTATCCTAAAACCTAACAAAATAGACTTTTAATTAAGATTATTAAAAAGTGATAGAGAAGGACACTTCTTACTTATCACAGGAAAATTCCATCCAGATGCAGTCTCAATCTTGAACATCCATTTCCCAAATAAAAGTGCACCCACATATGTAAAAGAAACATTAGTAAAGCTTAAATCACATATCAAACCCCACACACTAATAGTAGGAGATTTCA
>NW_004949960.1:0-673 GCF_000317375.1 Microtus ochrogaster
TGATTCTTAAAGCACAGTTATCTTTTGATTCTCATACTTGACTGGACTGGCATGACTATTCCCAGCCTGTTAATGGGTAATGTAGCGTCTAAAGTATTTATCTAGCAGCTACACTGAGCTAGGCATGCCTTACCCAGACTCCGGGTTGAGGGAGGACAAAGGCACAGAACATCCTTCTTGTCCTCACAGCACTTATGGGAAATTCATCATGCTGACTGGAACACAATTCATGTTGTGGTGGCCTCTATAGGAAGAGTGGAAGCATTTATGGGAGGCAAACATGTGGTAATACTGGGAGGGAGGTACCCCCAAGCCTTAGATTATAAACAGCCTGTGTTTCATGATAGATCTTGGCCCAGAACCCAGTCACTGAGGGAGGGGTGTGTGAGACCCCATCCCTCCCTGAGGAGCTATCAGCAGAAAATGGTTCTTGGGCAGAGGGGGAAAGGAGTAACCTTCCTCAGTGGTGTAGCTACTGGCAATTGCCCTTGCTCAAGTCAGTAACACTCACCCATGTTAGTGCAACAACCTAGGCCATGCGCACACATTCACAAAGACACTATTGTGGAGGCCAAGGCTGACACTCAATGTCTTTCTCAGTTCCTCTCCACATTACACTTTGAGGCAGGGTCTCTCCCCTGATCAAGGAGCTCACCATTTTGGATTGTCTCAC
>NW_004949960.1:2898-3919 GCF_000317375.1 Microtus ochrogaster
GTTTGCAGATTAGATTAAGGCAGTTACTACTCAATAACTAATTGTCCGTGAACAAGTGATCTAAGAGATGCACGTGTGGATGAAGGGGTGGACAGATGGAAGATTGGATGAATGAATGGATGAGTGGATGGATGAATGATTGGATACATGATTGGGTAGATGTATGGGTGGATTGATGAACATATGATTTGATTGGATTGCAGAATAGCTTTTCCTATTTTTGCTTTCAATATTCCCACCAGCATTTTTGGTGCTACACACTAATGGAATTCAAGCAATGGGACGCTGAGGAAGGAGATTGCATGTTCTGTACAAAAGTAGAATACTTAGTGCCACAGAGAAGAAAAAAGAATTCTAATTTAACGTGCAAATTGACTTTGGTTATTAGAGCATTATCTTAGGAAATCCTTAGTTTTCTCATAGGAAATCTATTAGCATATGTATTTGATATTAATTTATCAAATTTACCTAGTTACTCTTCATGAGTCTATTTCTGGCAGAGGGGTTTTGAGGATAGATGGAAGGGAGAGAAACAGTGGAAAAAAGAGCTATTTTATTTTGAAGAACAGGGGTAATGATTTCATTCTATAGCACTGTTTGGCCTGAAACTTGCAGTGTAAAACAGGCTGTCTCAAACCCATAAAGATTCACAGCCTCTACTTAACCACTGCTGGGAATATAATTGAGTACCACTGTGTCTGTTTCATATATTTGAATATTTAAAGGACCTTATCCCATTTATTCTCAGTGCAAACCGATTTGTCTTCAAGTAGATTTTGTTTGGAGCACTTGAAAATTTTCACCTGCTGACAAGGGCAGCAGTTCTACCTACTTGAAAGGCAGAGGCAGGAGGATCATTGAGACCAGGGACTTCCCTGAGGAACACAGCCAGACCTGATCTGAACTTGTAGTATCATATTTTATATTTTAATCATATGTTTGTAGTTATAAATAAATCACTTGTAAAACACAGCAACAGAAGAAGCTAATTTGGTATCCAGTGTAAATCATTTGGTGTCGC
>NW_004949960.1:4804-5335 GCF_000317375.1 Microtus ochrogaster
TATATATATTTGTCTTTCTGGGTCTTGGTTACATCACTCAATATTATGTTTTCCAGATCCACCCATTTGTCCGCAAATTTCAAGATAATCATTATTTTTTTTCTGAGTTTCATGCATTTGTAAGACCAGGCCAGCAGAGTCTGAGACAGGCAGATCCATGGACCTCACTTGCCAACCAGCATAGCCTAATCTGTAAGCCAGTTCCAATGGTAGACCTTATCTCAGAAACAATGGGGACTGCTTCTAAGGAACAGGTCTTGTATCCGTCCTCGGAATTCTACATTATAATAGACACATGTACATTTTTACGGGTGCACATACCACCAGAGACACACATGTTAAAGTAGTAGAAAATTTAAAAATAAATAGTTGATATCATTAAAACTTGACGTTTCATTAAACCTATACTCACATGCACTTACTCATTCACATAATTAAAATTAATAAAAGTAAATATTTGCAACAAATTGTTATTTTATAACATGAATGTTTCTGGGATATATATATATATATATATATATATATATATAT
>NW_004949960.1:6238-7226 GCF_000317375.1 Microtus ochrogaster
CTTCGAGAGATGTTCATAGTAACAAATATTGACCTGAATTCTCATTTTAAAAAGAGAATAAAGTTTCAGTAGCAATATTAGAGAAAACACCACACAAGTATAGAAACTTTTTTTTAAAAAATTGTTTATTTATTATAGTTACAGTGTTCTACCTGTATTCCAAAAGATGTCTGAGGATCTTATTATAGATGGTTATGAGCCTCCATATGGTTGCTGGGAATAGAACTCAAGATCCTGGGGCTCAACCAGTGTCTTTAGTCTGAGTTATCTTGACCACCCCAGGTCTTGAGTCTAAGAGCACCTGACTCCATTTATTTTATTGGTTATAAATTGCTGGGAAGAGGTTTATTCACATAAGGCTTGTGCATTGTTTTCATTCATAAAGTGTTCATTTATCTTTACGTGTGTGGGTGCTTTGCCTGCATGTAGGACTGTGTATTACTTGTGTGCCTGGTTCCTGTGGAAGTCAGAAGAGGTTTTCTATCTTGTGGAACAGGCATTACAGACACTAAAGAGCCACCATGTGAGTGCTGGGAATGAAGTCATCTGGAAGAGGCTCTTAGTCACTGAGCCATCTGTGCGGTATCTGTTTTCTTCAGATGAATTTTCCAATGGTAGACCCAGGTGACTGTTATTAGCATGTTCTAATTTCCAGTGTGTAAAGGAAGAGGAACTTCTCTTACGGTAGCTGACCGTCACACAACCTCCAGTAACTCCTCATTACTTCAATATGTTCTCTACTTTTTATCAGTGATGGAATTCTAAGAACACTCTACTTTCAAGACTATTCCATCACCCAGGGTCTTGAGAAATGAGAAATAAAATGACTTATACCATGTCAAGTGGATGGAAACAAGAGACACTCTCTCCAATAGTCACAGATGAATGGGACAGCTGTGAAGTCATTTTTTGTATTCACTGCTCAGTGTCACAGAAGAAAGCTGCCTGGATCTGAACTAAATGGCTTCTCTAACCGTCCTTGTCATTC
>NW_004949960.1:8236-8840 GCF_000317375.1 Microtus ochrogaster
CAGTTAGAACACTGCTGTGTGGGGCACGTTTGGTTTTTAGGGAACAGAACTCAGAGTGCGTAGAACTGAGACAGCCTCAGCTTAGAAACTTGTTGTCATGAAATGTGTGACCTTTTCAAAAAGTAGAGAACTGTCCCATTTATACCACTTAAAATACAAATTCTTAGCTCATAGTCAGGCTGTTTTAATCCTTAGGAGAATCTTCACGTGCTGATCATGAGGTATTCCAGAGAGATGGGTGACTGTGCTAGCCCTTGACTTTCTTCAAGTAGCTTCATGCATATTAACTAACTCTGAGACAGATGAGCTTGTATCAGCAAATCTAAGTGCATTGTGAAAAACTTCAAATACCATTAAATGATTTTTGATGCAAATCTTGTGTGTGCTTACTCTTATATGTTGTCTCTGGGTGAAAATTGCTCATCTTTTGGAAAAATCAACTAGGTATTCTTTTTTTTTTTTTGTTTTTTTGTTTTGTTTTGTTTTTTGAGACAGGGTTTCTCTGTGGTTTTGGAGCCTGTCCTGGAACTAGCTCTTGTAGACCAGGTCAACTAGGTATTCTTAATACAGCATACATACTCACCTACATTTAGCCAGAACCTAC
>NW_004949961.1:0-766 GCF_000317375.1 Microtus ochrogaster
CTCTCTTGGTTCTGCTCCCTGCAATGCCTTGAACTTTCTTTGGCAGTGTTTTCCATCCCTGGCATTTCATTGTCCTGTGGACTCAATGAGAACTTAAGATCCATTTTCACACTCAGTCCCTCCTGAGGGAGCTAAAGAAACTTCCCAGGGTCAATAAAAGATCTCTTTGAGAAACCCTGAACCTGGACGATTTCCCAAGCTCCCTCTCCAGCTGTGTAACAGGAGTAAACAGCTATCGGAGGAGGAGGAGACTCTGGACCAAGGGAGCTACAGAAAGGAGAGTGTTGCAGACATTTGGTTACACTGTGTGAAAATGTGTCGCTGTTTTATTCTGGCTGGTTTAATAAAGAGCTAAATGGCCAATAGCTAGGAAGGAGAGGATAGGCAGGACTTCTGGGGAGAGAGGGACTCAAGGCTAGAATCTAGGCAAGTGAGAGATGCCAGTGAGGTATGGAGGGAATTGGACGTGCAAAATAGAGGAGAGCTAAGGAGACACACAGAAAAGCGTAGATTGGTAGAAGCAGGTTAGTTTAAGCTGCAGGAGCTAGTTGGGAACAAGCCTAAGCTAAAGGCCAAGCTTTCATAATTAATAATAATGTGTCATTATTTAGGGGCTGGCAGTCCAAAAAAAAAAAGTCCAACTGCATTTGGCACCCAATGCCTAACACTTAATATCTTCATAGGGCCTCAGAAGCTGAAAAAAGTTCCAAACACAAGCCCAATGTGACTGCCTGGTGACTGTAGTCCCTCAGGTTGGTTTGGTGTT
>NW_004949961.1:866-1511 GCF_000317375.1 Microtus ochrogaster
GGGTTGGAGGGATGGCTCATGGGTTAGGAGTGCACACTGCTTTTGCAGAGGACCTGAAGGCAGACTCCAGTGCCAATGCTGAGTAGCTCATAGCCGCCTCGGACTCCAACTCCAAAAATATCTGACATCTTCACCCTTTCTTGGCCCCAATGGGCACCGACACACATAAACACATATACATATTTTTTAAAATTAAAAAATAAGGGCTGGAGAGCTTTATCTCAGCAGTTAAGAGTATTGGCTGTCTTCCTGAGGATTTAGGCTCAGTTTCCAGCACCCATTACTGTCTGTGACTTCAGGCCCACAAGATTCAACACCTCTTCCGGCCTTTGTAGGCATTGACAGATGGTGCAGTTATGTGAGAGATGCCAGTGAGGCATGGAGGGAATTGGACATGCAAAATAGAGGACAGATAAGGAGACACACAGAAAAGCATAGATTGGTAGAAGCAGGTTAGTTTAAGCTGCAGGAACTAGTTGGGAACAAGCCTAAGCTAAAGGCCAACCTTTTATAATTAATAATAGGTCTCTGTGTTATTATTTAGGGGCTGGCAATCCAAAAGTCCAACTGCATTTGGAACCCAATGCCTAACACTTATATCTTCATAGGGCCTCAGAAGCTGAAAAAAGTTCCAAACACAAGCCC
>NW_004949961.1:2736-4158 GCF_000317375.1 Microtus ochrogaster
CTTTCTCTCCTATCCATTGTTGGAGAAAAGGGAGGACAGGGGATGAAAAGAAAGAAAAGGGGGATGTAGATATGCTAGGCTAAAAGAATAGATTATTGAATCTACTTTTAAATAAAAAAGTAGCCACTGGTCTCAAATATTTTACCTTGGCATGCGCCTTTATATATTGATTCAAATGTAAAGTTATTTTTATTACAATATAATATATATATATTTCCATTCTTGTTTAAGACATTATACCTATGCAACTTATTTTAAAATGTAAAGTTCTGTCCTTGAAGGCTACTATTGCAAACTGTTTAGGATAATTAAGATAACAATAAAACTTGTAGTAAGGGTTTAGATGTAGACAGAAATAAGCTTTATTTAGCCTCTTGTCTTTTGGATAGATAGGTGATCTTACAACACTTCAAATATCTACAGAATATGACATTTAAGATGGTTTAATAACATAAGCCTTTTGATGACAGTGAGATAAGTCTGCTCTTGGCAGTACCAATATACTTCAAAAAAGATGATGAGTATTGAAGAATCTTCATATGGAGTTTGCTTCAAATGTGGCAATGCTAGCCACCGAGAAAGAAGTTGCCCTTTCCTTGACTGCTGACAGTATACTGTCCAAATTGGACAAGCAGGACACAAAAAAAATTCTACTGCTGAGCTTTGCCAAAACAAGGTAGGCCAGTCCTTTAAGATTCCTGCATCAAAGAAAGGTCTGTCAGGTATTCTGGGCAGTTAAGCCAACGACAGGTGTGTCAAGGTTGCAGGGAAACCTTGGGTGACTGTCCAGGAAGACAGCTGTCTTTCTTATTTCTATAGTTTTGGAAGCTGCTTGTTCTGAATTTCCTATTTACTCAGATAATATTTTATCATTCTCAGGTCTCTGATGAGGTTGAAGACTAAATAGTTATAACTTTAAAGTTTTCCTTGTTCCCAAATTCAGGAAATACAGATGGACTGGGCATTGTGAATGCAATTCTTACCTGATAATTTTTCTTATTGTATATAGCTTTACTGTGACAGAGTTAAAACCTTTCATTTTTATTTAGACAAAAGGGGGAAATATTACAGGATATTTGACCATACTTTGAACACCAAGATTGAGGAATTAAATACATCTACTTTAGCGCAATAGCCATATGAAGTGTTCATCTAATTACTCTTTATCAATTAGAAATTGGAAGTCAGATATCAGAACAAGAGCCTGAAAGATGAGAGAAACAGGGGAGCAGCCACCAGTCACCTCCTATCTTTTCCATTCCTTCCTCCAAAAAGGACCAAGATCCTCTCCCAGCCCCTCTTACTACTGCCTGTCTCCTGTCTACAGTCCTCCAAACCTCAATGATTAACTTTGGTCTTCTAGTGACTAGTTCCTCCCTCTGACTCCAAGTAAACTTTATTTGTCAGAACATAATCAAAATG
>NW_004949961.1:5349-7355 GCF_000317375.1 Microtus ochrogaster
TTCTCTTTAAAATGTCCCCTCTGTTGCCAAGATGGCTACAGTGTCAATTTTTCAGGCCTGAAAGATCCAAGAATGAGAGAGTTCTAGAGACTTGTATCAGGGTTCCAGAAAGCAGCTGGGTAATGTGTGGCCAGATTGTTTCCCCTATACAGATGTGGGCGTCCCAGAAAACACTATGGCCAGCACAGAAAGAATTCACAAGAGGCAAGAATGAGACCCTGTTAAGTGTGTGACTTAGATGGCTGGGCTGGTTCAGACTTATAGAGTCTGACACAGGAGTTTATTTTAGCCATATCTACAGAAAAAGCTTCCTGGCGACAATTAACTCGGTCCTGTATATACAACAAAACTTAAGCAATGTTTACTTTGAAGCTCTTTACAAAGTACACACTTTCCATTAAGATGGGTTCTGTTGACTCAGAAACAATGTTCAAGATAAGGGTCTAGGGAGAACGACCAAAGGAAACGTAATGGCTTGTAGGAGTCAGGTTTGGCTTGGACCGAAGACAACACTGAGGTTACTTAAGCTGTTGTAAAATACAAGTGATAGGGCCTATAAGGATGAATTTTATGGAATGAGAAACAATACTCAAACTCTAGGGGGACCAGGGTTGGGGGAGTCTGGGATAAACAAATGTAACAGTCTGGGAGATTTGTGCTATCTGTTGCACAGATAGCAAAAGGTCAGGTTGTAACTCCATCAGTTCCCAGCATTTCAGGTGGAAAATGAGTAAACATGTCTTTTCTTTGAAGAGATAAAGATGTATGTTTAATATTCCTGATTTCCCCATTGCTTATCTGTGTTATGGGATATTCAGTCACACTGTGAACCTGTGACTGTATTATTTAAATAAAATTAAATAAAATCAACCTTGTGCCAGAAGGTGGAGCCAGCAATTAGTAAGCAGTACTTACTAACTAACAGAAAGTAGTCTTAGAGAGTCAGAGGGAATTCAGAGGATAGATAGAGAGACACGCAGGAAGTGGTAGGGAGGGACTCTGAGTGTGGTGGTCTTTTTGTGGCTTGGGGTGGTAGAAGGAATGATCTTGCTGGGTTGCTGACTAAAGAGGAAGGTCAGCTGGTTGCTTCTCTGCCTCTCTGAGCTAAAAGCTTTTCACTCTAGCATCAGACTCCCGAGTCTGTTGGTAAATAGAATGACAGAGATTTAATTAAAATTACACTTGGAGGCAACAGCAAGTGGCAGTTACTGTGGGGCTTTTGTGCCCCACTGGGCCTTGGCATGAACAGTGGGGGCTGATGTGGGATTCCCCTCTGTGTGCTGTGAATACCATTGGTGAATAAAGAAACTGCCTTGGCCTGTTGATAGGGCAGAACTTAGATGGGGGGGGGGACTAAACTGAATGCTGGGAGAAAGGAGGCAGAGTCAGGGAGAAGCCATGGAGCTGCCACTGGGACAAACAGGCTGAAACTTTGCTGGTAGGCTACAACATTGTGGTGATACATAGATTAATGGTGATGGGTTAAATTAAGATGTAAGAATTAACAAATAAGAAGCTAGATTTAATAAACCAAGCAGTGATTTAAACAACATAGTTTCTGTGTGATTGTTTTGGTGCTGAGCAGTGGGGAACCAACAAGCGACCTCCTACAGCAGTGGGGCAGTGATTGAAGAGCTACAGTCAGAACTTGAAAAAGCAGAGGATTCAGTTGCAGCTGCAGTGCCAGTGATTAAAACAACATTTGGTGCTCCAATGTGTGTCCCAACTAAAGGATAGAGAAGTCACTCATGCTGGTGCTGTTGCTGCAGCCTGGACTTCTCTGCAAGAACTCACAGCAATCAGCTTCTGCTTGCTGCAACCTCGGAAAGCTGGCTCATGCTTGGAAGTTGGGAGAGGGGCTTGAGCTCCTTGCTGAGCTCACCACAGTCATCATTGCTGTGAACAGAGAGGTCAGCAGATTTGGTGAGACACCTGGGAAGTCCTTAAGGAAGGAGTTAAACAATATTAAAAAGAAAAATATTTTTCCTGTTAAAGATGGGAAATAT
>NW_004949961.1:8290-8837 GCF_000317375.1 Microtus ochrogaster
CAATTTTATGTGTCTGACTCCTTCTGTGTCTGCATGGCTTCTCCACTTTTCTTCTTCCCATCATCCTCTATGCCTGGAAATCCTGCCTTGCTATTGGCCATTCAGCTTTTTATTAAACCAATCACAGTGACACATCTTCACACAGTGTAAAGGAATATTCCACAACACAAATCAGTCGTCATTGATAAGAAGTGGATGAGTAGGTACTCACTGAAACTTCCTCCTTATGCCATGAACCCCGTGGTGGATTGGAGTAGCCTGCTGGTTGGTTCTCACTGTCAACTCCCACAGCTGAGAATCACCTGATAAGTGAGCTGGCCTTGAGTAACTCTCTTTATCAGATTGGCCTGTGGGCATGTCTTTGGTGGGTGAGGGGGATTGTCTAGGACACAGGAAACCACAGCTCCTGGTAAGTGGCACCCTTTACTAAGCTGGAGGTCCTGAACTATACGGACAGAAAATAGCAGGCTCCTAAGCAAACAGGCAGCGAGACCGCACTCCTTTGGCTCTGCTCTTGACTGCTGATCAAGCTCCTTCCTCAGCTTCC
>NW_004949962.1:0-605 GCF_000317375.1 Microtus ochrogaster
AGCCACCATGTGGTTGCTGGGAATTGAACTCAGGACCTTTGGAAGAGCAGGCAATGCTCTTAACCACTGAGCCATCTCTCCAGCCCCCCCTTATAAATTCTTATAAAACAAGAATTATGTCTTGTTTTAGACTCCATGAATCACACCCATAACCACCAGTTTGGCCATCTTTTGGCCTCAGATTGAAAATCACTCATTAAACTTTGTTTCCAGGTTTGTCCATTGTGGGACTTCCCAGCTTCCATACTAAAGGGTGCCACTGCCTCTCATGGGTCCCTTTTCTCACAACTTTCTGTGCTTCTTTTCTGTTCTCTTTCTGTGGAGAACTGTTGCTGAGTCACTGGTGGTGATAGACATTTGTTCATGTTTTCTTTCACAGCATACTCCTCAGTCAATTTTCCAGTTACTGATTTTCATTTCAAAATCTAGAAAATGAAACACAAATCACCAGGAAAGTCAACGAGAGTCTTTCATTTCATTGACCACATTCTTTGGTCCAGGAATTACTATTACATTTATTTCTTCTTTGAAAACAGAGTTCCCATGGATAAAATAATTTGAAAATAATTTTAGAAGGATCCAGGTCAATTTAAAACTTTTTTTTT
>NW_004949962.1:3405-4059 GCF_000317375.1 Microtus ochrogaster
CCTGCAGTTTGTTCAAGAAATGGTGCTGTAGTGGGAAAAAGCACATACCTTGGGGTAAGATAAGCCTTACTTAGGTTCTGACTCATTTACTTACCGTAAATATTATCAAACATTTATTGATTACTTAAAGTTTGCCAAGTGCTTTAAGATCATTACCTCATGTACTTTTCTCAATGTCTCTGTTACGGATACTGTTTTCATCTTCATTTTACAAGCAAGTATGCTGAAAATTACAGACCCTATGCCAGATGCACCAGTTATTATGTGTCAAGGTACTTTTGGCACACAGGTCTGCACCATTGAGTGTCTTCACATTAACTTACCATACCTTAACAAGTAGAGGGTCTACACGTGTATTTTATTTGTGTTTTCACATATCTGGAAGATTTTTCACTTGGTCACATCCCAGGGGGAGCTGTTTGTTGGAGAAATATGGATGTTCTAGCTAACCATTGTGCACCTTCTGAGGCGGCCATCTTTCTCTATTGTTGCCACATTTTAAAACAACTAATCATTTTTGACATTGTTGCTATTATAGGACTGAATAAAAAAGAGTGAGTGAAGGAATGATCTAGAGGGTAGGAAATTTTAAAGAAAGAGAGAAAATGCACAATTAATTGTAGAGGTTAAAATATTTCTTTTTCACAGCGACAG
>NW_004949962.1:4644-8825 GCF_000317375.1 Microtus ochrogaster
GTAAACCCCAATCTCCCAATTTACTCAGGAGATCTTGTCTTTTTTTCCTTCCTGTATAGATCCATGTATATTCTCTTAGGGTCCTCTTTGTTGTCTATGTTGTTTGGGTTTGTGGACTGTAGGTTGGTGTTTTTCTTTGATTTATGTCTAGAAGCCACTTATGAGTGAGTACATATGATATTTGTCTTCCTGGGTCTGGGTTACCTCTCTCAATATGTTTTCTTCTAGATCCATCCATTTGTCTGCAAATTTCAAGATGTCTTTTTTTTCTGTTGTATAGGACTCCAGTGTATAAATGCACCACATATTTTTCTATTCATTCTTCAGACGAGGTGCATCTAGGTTGCTTCCATGTTCTGTCTATTACAAATAATGCTGCTATAAACATAGTTGAGCACATGTCCTTATGGTATGATTGAGCATCCTTTGGGTATATACCCAACGGCAGTATTGCTGGGTATTGAGGTAGGTTGTTTCCTAATTTTCTGAGAAATCACCATATTGATTTCCAAAGAAGATGTACAAGTTTGCACTCCCACCAGCAATGAAGGAGTGTTTCCTTTACCCCACATCCTCTCCAGCATAAGCTGTCATTAGTGTTTTGGATCTTGACCATTCTGATCATGTAAGATGACTGTGTAAAGTGGAATTCCAGAGCTGTTTTGATTTGCATTTCTCTGATGGCTAGGGATGTTGATCATTTCCTTAAATGTCTTTGAGCCATTTGAGATTTGATTATTGCAAGTTCTCTGTTTAGTTCTGTATCCCATATTTTAAACTGGATTACTTGTTTTTTTGATGTCAAGTTTCTTGAGTTCTTCATATATTTTGGAGATCAGTCCCCTGTCCAATGTGTGGTTGGTGAAGGTCTTTTCCCAATCTGTAGGTTGCTATTTTGTCTTGTTGACCTTGTCATTCACTTAACAGAAGTTTCTCAGTTTCAGGAGTTCCCATTTATTAACTGTTGTTGTCAGCATACAGTGTCCTTAACTAATGAGTTATGACTAGAGCCCTAAAAACTTTTTGTTTTGTTTTCAAGAAGTTATATGCTAGTGCTATATCTGATTCATTTTATTTGCTTGCTTCTGTACTGGTTAATTTTTTTCTCACCTCGATATGAACTATAGACACCTGGGAAGAGGGGACCTCAGTTGAGATATTACCTCTACAGATTGTGGGCATCTTCATGGGAGCATTTCCTTTGATTATAATTGGTGGAAGAGAGCCTAACCCACTGTGAACAGTGTTGTCCCTAGGCAAATCATTCTGAATTATATAAGAAAGGTAGCTGAATATGAGCCTGAGAACAAGTAAGTAAGCAGTGTTCCTCTGTGTTTCTTTCAAACTTTCACAGTAGAGTCCCTCTATGATGGTATGTGACATGTAAACAAAAACCCTTTCCTCTCCAAGTTGATGTTGCTCAGCAACAGAAAGCAAACTGGAACAGCTTCTACAAGGATTTAAATTTGTCAAGGTTCCATGATTCTATCTTGGAGATTTAAAAAACTGCCTTCAGTTTTCTATGACTTCCCATGTCTCATTCGAAGAATGGAAGTTTTACTATAGCATTAAGCAAGATCACTGATGCAACACTTGGCATCTACTAGTTTGCAGCAAATAAGAGCTGCTTCCCCTTTCCTCATTCTTCCTCTCTGTGCATCTAGCCTACATTACTATAATAAATTGAGAGCATACCTAATGTGACTATGACTACAAGTTCGATTATAATAGGTGAATATTTAATAATCTGCATTTCCTTATTATCCTAAACAGTTGGTAATAATAACTTTCAAAGACTAGAAATTTGCATTACATTGTTAAATGAGATGTATAGGTACAATAACTTAACAAGAAACATGTGTACAGTATGTTTTAACAAAATTAATCTCAAATTTGTATTAATATACAAAATTTGTCTATAATATACAAAAGTCCAACCTAATGTAAAACATTTAAAACTAGCAGTTGTTTTTTAAAACTAGATTCAATAATCTACCTTTTTATCTTATTATATATATATATCCTCCCTCTTTTCTTTTTAAAACAAGAACCCTGAATTTAATCTCCCTTGTTTAGCTTTTTTCCTGATCATTATCCATAACAACTTGTAACAAACACTCTTAACCAAGTCAAAAATCCATAAGCTACTTTTTGGGAATGTATATCAGCTTGGGAGAGATAAGAAAAAATTTAGAAAGTCATAAAGAGAAATAGATTTAGAGCTGGGCAGTGGTGGTGCACACCTTTAATCCCAGAACTCAGGAGGCAGAGGCAGGTGGATCTCTGTGAGTTTGAGACTAGCCTGGTCTATAGAGCTAGTTCCAAAGCTACAGAGAAACCTTGTCTCAAAAAACAGAAACAAACAAAAAAGAAATAGATTTTAAAAATAAAACAAAGTCTTTAAAGAGACAGTAAAAGTAATACTGTCATAGATTAAATGAGAAAAGAAAAATAAGCCATGTAAAGATGGCATATGCATAGAGAGTCTGGATTGTGCGTATTATTGTGCTTTCTTTGAATATTTTGACTGCAGAGAGACCATTTGACTCTGAGGGCTGTTAAGCTAAACCAGCATTTATGTTTTAAAGGTATCTTGACTTCAAAATTTGAGTCTAAGGATATGTTACTTTGGAAAAGAGGTTCTGATTTGGTTTCTACAGAAGATGAGAATCTGTGAATTCCTTCCAGGCTAATGTGGATTGATATAACATGACCCACTGAAAGGTCTCCATGAACCCTAAAAATATTTCACCCAACAAACATCAGGAAGCAGTTTGGAGAAAACAATACTCAAATTCCCAAAATGTTTCTTTATAAATGTTTATTTTCATTTAACTGGGGATTGACTATAAATGCTTAAATGGTCACAGTCTATCTCTTTCTAAAAAAAAGAAACAGAGTAGGGAGATATGATATAGAAATGAATGCTTTGCATGCAGTATGGACTTTGGTCTACTGATTCATATTCAAGGTTGATTTTATTATACTGCATATATGTATTTTTGTCCTTGGTTAAGGTATTGTTCATACAGCTAATTTAAAAATGTAATGTATAATTAAGAAATGCAGATTAATAGATAATCATCTACAATAGTCAAAGTGTAGTCATGTTAGGTTTTCTAGATATACAGAGCTCTATTTCAGATAGTCTTCAATATTTCAAAGACTTATAGAATATGGTATTTAAAATGTTTTAAGAACTCAGACTTTTCTTGTCAGTGAGACATGTCTGCTTTCTGACAACATCAATTACTTCAGAAAGGTTGATGAGTATTGAATAAACTCATTATGGAATTTGCCTTCAGTGTGACAAGGTTAGCCATTTGGACAAGAAACTGCTCTTGGCTGGACTGTTTGATGGCATGCTATATGAATTGGACATGCAGGACCACAGAAAAGTAACTGCTGAACATTCCAAAAGACAGGATTGTCCTTCAGGGTTCCTGCTTCACAGAAAAAACTGCCATACATTATGTAGGACACAGAGGAAAGTGACTGATGAATTTTGCCAATATTATTGGAGAATCTTTCAAATTTGTGGCTTCATGGAAATGTCTGCCATTTCCTATGGGCCTGTAGGCTGAAGATGCATGTCTCAATATTACAAAAGAACTTTGGGTTCTCTGTCTCTGTCAATTCTAGAACATTGGAAGTTTGGTTACAATGTACTTCCTGCTGACTTAGGTAATATTATATCTATCCTTCTGGGACCTTTGAAGAATTGAAGACAGATAGTTATAAAGTTTTCCTTAGTTATGATAAAAGGCAAATATGACATAAATATTGTAACTGTAATTCTTGCTTTATAACTATTTTGTAATATGCATTTTTACTATGTTAAAACTAAAATTTTCCTTTTTATTTAGACAGAAAGGGGGAAATGATATAGGATTCCCCTCTGTATGCTGTGAATGTTTTGTTATCATTGGTTAATAAGAAGCTGTTTTGGCCAATGGTTTAGAAGAACAAATCCAAGTGGGAAATTTGAACAGAGCTATGTAGAGAGAGTAGGCGGAGTCAAAGATACACCATGTAGCTGTGTAAGGATAGAGACATGCTGGGACCTTACTGGTAGGCTACAGCCTTTGGTGATTCACAGATTAATAGAGATGGATTAACTTAAGATGTAAGAGTTATTTAACAATTAGCCTGAGCTAATTGTTGTAATTAATATAGCTTCT
>NW_004949963.1:0-1112 GCF_000317375.1 Microtus ochrogaster
CACCGAATATCAAGATATGAGCATCTTGAGCCAGCCTGTTTCCCAGGAACCCTCAGTTCTGAAAGTTGACTTGATGAAGGATTTAGCCCTTTCCAATTCTGAGAAATAGTTTAATTCACTTCCTTTTGCCAGGCTTGTGAGTCCTGACATATTGGAAATGACAATGAGGAATGTATGGTCATTCATATGGCACTATCCTGTGCATAGCACTTAAAGCAGGTCTAAGTTTGCCCTTGTTATTTCTGTGTCTTATTAGGAGGGAAGTGAGTCTATGTGTCTGGCCAGTAGCACATACAGTGTCAAGGACAATTATTTGGGCCCCTTCTCTCCTCTGTTCCTTCCAGTCTTCTTCCTGATTCTGGTTATTGAACACTGGAAAGGCAATTCTCAACAGTTGTCTCCATGGGGTCAGATACTGCACCCACAGGTTCTGAGGAATCCTTTTAAGGCAGAGGCATGTGTGCCCTTTAGGGAATTTGGAGCATCTGTTGTCAAATTTGCTGAAGGCCTCTGTTAGTCTGTTGAGAAAGAAGGCAGAGTTTTCTTCCTTCAGCGACATCTTTGATTTTGTTATAGTGAAGAGGTCTCTTATTTTAACTGCTCATTTATTTTTTAATACAGTTTACTACTAATGTCTATGCCTAGGTCCCTACTAAGGTATAATTCTATTTGGTATCTTCTTTATCTGGGCAGACGTGCACTTGGCAGATACACATTAGCACACAGATGGAATCTCCTTTGCTTGAGATTTAGCTTCCTCCCATGTACTGTGTTCTTAAGAGGTGCCATAAAGGAAGAACACTAAAGTCATAGGACTTTTCAAGTAAGTTAATTGGCTGAAGTAAAGGTCTTGGAGTGCCTGCTGGTCCTTGAGAAGTGGGAAATACTCAATGAAGAAAGTGTCATGGGCTTGGATGTTTTCACAGAGCTGGTAACTAACTTCCTTTTCTTTACTTTTTTTCTCTTCTTACTTCTCTTTTCTTTTCTTTTCTTTTCATTCCATCTTTTTTCTTTTTTTCTTTGTTTCTCATTTTCTTTCTTTTTTTTTTACTGAGAAAAGGAAAAAAAAAGTATCAACCTCCTCCCAGCCTCCCATTTCCCTCCCCCCTCCC
>NW_004949963.1:3165-4137 GCF_000317375.1 Microtus ochrogaster
CATCCAAACTTTTAAAAACCACAGCTTGATGCTGACCCAGCGTCTTCTCTCATTCCAGGTGAGACATCATTATTACAGGATGTTTACAGTATCAGGTGTGCAGAGCAGTTCACGAAAGGGTCTACACTCTACTGCACAGGCCTTTCCAGTGAATAGGGTCTGCTCACAACTACGACCTTCTCGGCTCCTGCAAGATTGTGAACAGACAGCAATAAACCGCATAGTTTAGCAGTCTCCGTTTCTTTTTCAGGTTTTATTTTTTTAATTTTTTACTTATTTTTAACCATTAAGAACAGTTATGAAATGTGGCATCCTGTGATTCAAGAACCAGGAAAGTCATTCCCCCCCTCCCCAAACTCACTGTAAACAACAGTTACTTTGTTTAAATAAAAAAGTCTATGTAGGCAGAGATTTATCTTTTCTAATAGAGTGGGGATCTGAGGGAAGCAGGTGAAGATGAGGGACAGAAAGGTGTGTGTGAGGGCGTGGGGGTGGGGAGTGGTCTTCCCAAGGAAGAAGCTGGACAGCACAGGGTAAACTGGATTCTGAGGTGGCTTTGCACAAATAAAGGGCAGCAGCCAGTTTTTAATTCTCCACACATTCACACACACACAGGAAGGGAGATACCCCACGGCCCGTCATGACTGACCAATCAAAATCAGTACATGACAAATGACTTGAGAAATCAATGAGTTCATCAATGGTGATACCAAGATGTCCAGCTTTCCTTGAATGGAGTTCTGTCGGCCCAAGAAAAGGCTGTTGGTAGGAGGATCTACTGCTGTGGGATCCATTCCTGTAGGGTTGTACTGCTTTTGTTCGGCAGACTTGAGGGAAATGGGAGAGCATGGTGGCGTGTGCAACTCTGTGGGATGAGGACAGATACTTCAATGTAGTCTAGTTCAGGGATCGTCTCGAATGTGCAGCTCTGTGTGATGAGAATATACTTCAATGTAGTCTAGTTCAGGGATC
>NW_004949964.1:0-8814 GCF_000317375.1 Microtus ochrogaster
TCTCTCTCTCTCTCTCTCTCTCTGTGTCTCTGTGTGTGTGTGTGTTCAGATTTCCTGCCTGGCTTTACTCTGCTAAGCCATTGACCCAAACATGTTTATCCATCAACCAATAAAGGCAACACATATACAGAAGGATATCCCACATCCAGTGGGTGTGGGGCAAGGAGTGTGGGAAGATATTGGCAGAGGCTGCAAATGGAGGGATGAAATCCTTGGCATTATGAGCCCCTAACCCTAACTTTACCCTAGTTCTAATCATAACCCTAACAGTCTACTTATTAAGTGGAAGGAAAAAATAGGTACATTCATACATGCTTTGGGGCAGCAACCATCCTACTGAAGTCTTCTGAGAACTGGGCACCATCATGCTGGAAATTAGAGATTTACAAACAAAGTGTGCATGGTGGGGATAAGGTGAGGATCTATTGGGAATAATAGGAGAATCATTCCCGACTTGTTGGAGTGTGTGGGATGAAGAACGAAGTGTCAATGGATGGAAATTTACTCGGTTAGATATAAGACTGATTTTGAATTTGAGGCCAGGTCTAAGTGAAGGATCAGTACTCGAGTGTGCCAAGCACTCATTACGTGCAAGGTGTGGCTATTGTGAATCACACAGTCATTTCTCACATCAGCCCAGAGAAGCTGTTGCTCTTCGAACTCACCAGGCACTTGGACATTGATGTTTCATTTTGGTCCACAGGGAGAAGCAGATGCAAGCCTGGTGTTTCTACGGATGCCTCACTATGGTCCACAGATGAACCCGTCCTCTCTTGCTGTTTTTTCCTGTCTATCTAACTCCCCTTGACTCTGTCTAGGCATATGAATCTTCTAAGGGATGTTTGTGTGTCTGATTGGTCTCATCCCCATTCAATGTTCTACGTGCAGAGAGAGATCATTGTCTTAAACCTGAAAGTAATTTGGATTTCAAGACCAGAAGTGGACTTACATCTAGATAGGATAAATGCCCATGAAGACGAGGCTCCATCCTGAAGCAGGAGGCATTGTCTTACAAGGACAAGGTTGATCTCCTAAAGTGACAACAGTTAGAGTAACTTCTCTGGGCCATGTCTCAGCACCAGAACGGAGACAGCGATGAACCAGAGCACACTTTGACCAAGACGACATTGCACTTGTCTATGTCCCTAGGCCAGTTCCTCCTCCATTAACTAGAGCTTACATCAGAGCTCCTCAGGGCTCTAAAACTGGACTGGTCACTGGGCTCCTTTATCTGTCCTTCTAAATATGAGCATATTGATTAAATCTCCTTTCTTTGCTTTCCATCATTGCTCATCTGTTCACTTGATTGGGATAGGTGACTGAGATTAACCTGCTAGGGTTTCAGAGACATTTTTATCTTCAAACTCCATTTCCAGCAATATAGAAGTAGGGAGCTTTCACCAAATTGACCCAGAATAACAAGCGGCTGAAACAGTTCTCACAGGTCTCACTCATTACAAGTGAACTCTCCAAGTAGTGCCATGATGCCTGGGGAAACCATTCCTACCTCCAAGTCTTTCTCAAGACCTAAAGCATATGTTCCCAAACCCTAAGCCCCATCTTCACTTAGCAGGAGCTTAGGTTACAACAGTGGTTCTCAGCCTTCTAATGCTGTGACCTTTTGATACAGTTCCTCATGTTGTGATGGTCCCCGACCATAAAATCATTTCTTTGCTATTTTATAACTAAAATTCTACACTCATAAATCATAATGTAAACATCGTATATGTAGGATATCTGGCATATGACCACTGTGAGAAGGTAGATTATGACCCACAGGTTGAGAACTCCTCAGTTATACCTACATGACTCTGAGACCTTGAGATTCCTGCTTGAAAGTGGAGAGCTGCCTATATTGCAAGAGTCCAGGGGAGCTAGGATGTAAGTGTGATCTCTACCATCTAGTCCTAATATTCAAGACTCAAAGACTTTCAGCTGTTCCCTCTGGGGAACTTCAAGATCAGCTAATGATTTTTTGTTTTGATATTTTGGATGTGCTGTTAAATGGAAGATTGCAAATATATAGATAGGTATTTAGCCACCTGCAGGAAGTAGACTACAAACAAACATAACTTTTTAGAAATTATTGAACAAAGTCACTGTGGTACTTTCATTAATATGTTCCTTGTAGGCTCTCACACACACACACACACACACACACACACACACACACACACACACACACACACACACATGCTTAGTCCCCAGTAGGTGAACTGACTGTTTGGGAAGGATTAGGAGCTATGACCTCGTTGGAGTAGGTGTGGCCTTGTTAGAGGAAGTGCATCACTGGGGGTGGGCTTTGAGGTTTCAAAAGCCCATGCCAAGCTCAGTGCCTCTTTCTCTGCCTGTGTATCAGGATGTAAAGCTCTCAGCTACTGCTCAGCACCTGCCTATATGCCCTCATGCTTCCTGCCATGACAATCATAAACTAACCCTCTAAAACTCTAAGCAAGCCTCCAGTTATATGCTTTCTTATATCAGCATTGCCTTGGTCACAGTGTCTCTTCACAGCAACAGAACACTGACGAAGACACTACCAAAGACGTAATTGTGATGGAAAAACTTACTCTCTGGGCACTTCATACTTATTTAAGATGCTTTCTTGCTTAAGATATTTGGGAAAGAAGAAAGATTCTTCTGAATGTCATTTGATATTATATATTTAACCCTTTAGTTATTATATATTTAACCTTTTAGCTAGGTGATTTTATTCCCTTTTTGAAAATGAGTATTCTGAGACTGAGAAAGATTTTGTGAGCCACCGAATACTAGCCATTTAGCAAAATTACAGTCTTTGCAGGGAAAAAAAAAAACCCTAAAAGTATTTTGGAATTCATGCTCAGAACTATCTGCATGTTCTCCCAAGACCACACTGGTCACTGGCCATTTTCTTGGCAAAGTCATTATGATTTAGAGTAAAGTTGAGACTGTGTAGGTGTCCACACTTTGTAAAGTCTCTTCTGTCATCTGTCCTCATTGAAACATTGCCTCCTGCAGGACAGAGGTGGGCTCAGAAACCTTGGGGCTCAAGAAGCTCACAATGGCACAAGACCCACAAGGCCCGTGCTAAAAGTCCTACTGGCAGCAGAAAATTGCTGGGCAGAGGAGCGCCTTCTGTAGGTTCTGTAGGAGCCTTCAAGGGTCACAAGGAGCTCCTAGGATGTGGCTTTCAGGAGTGATCACCCTGGATAATGTGGGCTTTTAGGATACAGATGCCTTTAAGTCATCCATCCTTTTTGGGCACTGGTTCTCCACTTTCCTGATGCTGCGACCCTTTAATACAGTTCCTCCAACCATAAAATTATTTTCATTGCTATTTTATAAGTGTAATTTTGTTGCTGCTATGAATCATAACATAAATATCTGATAGGAAGGATATCTGCTAGGCAACCCCACAGAAGAAGGACCATTGACACCCTCCCCCCAAAGGGGTCGCGACCCACAGGTGGAGAACGACGGTCCTAATAAGTCATCCTTTACCCATGTTCTTGTAGGAAATCCCAATAAGCTCATCCATTCACTAAGTTAGACTAGGGTGGAATTGATGTCCCGGTTGGTCATTAGTGCCCCTTCTAGGCTGAATAGACACTTGTTCACACTGTGTCACGAGAAGGGACACAGCTGCATTTCAAACCCACAGAGACAAGGACACGGTAACCTCTTCATGCTCCCTTTTCTTTATCTGCACGTGTTTGTGCTGCGCATGTCCAGCGGAGGCTTTTTACATGGAAAACTCAGTGACTATGAAAAACATCAATTCAGGCGTCACTCGTGGACAAGTCGTATTAACTTACTGGTGAGATTTTGGGGTAGAGGGGAGCCCTGAAAGAGCAGGATTCAGGGTAGGTGGGCTCCCGTTGGGCTGGGGTTCAGGAAGTTCACATCTCAGTGGCTGAGCTGCCAGGAAGAAAATGAGGGAAGCTAGGGGTGGAGCTGTGAGAGGTGGGGAGGCTGAGTAATGGAGACTTGAGATGGAGCCTTTGAAACAGGCTGAGGGAAGAGAGACCACAGCAGGGAATCTGCCTTCACAGGTTTAATCGAGAAAAGCACTCTGGGATAATAATAAAATGTAGACTTCAATTTCCTCTCCCTGGAGTCACTTAGAGCCTCAGAAGAGGTCATGGTAACCTTAGCTACCTGAAGGGAAAGCTTGAGCATTTTTTCTCACTTGCTTCATTGTAGAATTAACTACGGCTAAACTATAAGTTCTTTTTTCCCCCCTTTCCTTTTTGTGAGAGCCGTAATAACTTCCTTGAATGTAACTGTGGGCATTGTGAAGTGAAGGCTTACCTTTAACCCCATCCATCACCAATAAATAGGGGAGAGAAAATCATTCACAAATGTCCGTGTGCTTAAAAGTATCCTGGCTACTGGGTACAGCGTCACCAGGCAGACATATGCTGGGATCTTTTCCTAGTTAAACAGCGAATACATGAGTGCTAAATCATGAACTCTTCAAACACACACATATGGAAATATATGTACTGTACCTTCAGTGGGGGATGAGTCTCGGAAAGGGAACTTCAATAACACTGCCAGCCTCATTTGCGCAGCTATAAAAAGTAGCGGCAATTTCATCGAGGCGCTGAGAATATGTTATAAAATGTCGGCATATAATTAATTCAAAATGCTCCATCGTTAAATCATGTAATGATGCTTTGTGAGCGTACATAAGCTTAATTGGGAGTAATGCAACTAAGGAGACTGAGATCTGGAGTGCTGTAAATAAAACAGCTCCTGCAGCGGGAATGGAAAGCAGCCATTTCGTGAAGGTCCCAGGGCTTGCTCTGGGGTAGCAGGCAGGCTGTCCGCTTTGTGAGTCAAGTCCAGCTGGAAGGCCCCGATGGGCTATGGGAATTGTCTAGCGTCAGAGGAGAACTGGGTCAGTGGTAGACTCCACAGCCAGTCAACACCTCTCAGTCTCAGGGGGAGATGTGGAGCCACGGACCACTGTGGACCTGCCATTGCGCTATGGTGAGCCCTGTGCTTTTAGGTGGAACACTTGTATTCTGAAATTGTTTTCTCATTGGTAAAGGGGTGATGGGGAACCTCCTTCAGCCAATGGCCTTTAAGAGGCTGGACCAGATTGGATACCCAAAAAGCCACAGTCTTGCCCAGCTCACCAAGTCACTAGCCCACTCTCTTCTTGTGCTCCATACCTTGAGGTTGGATCCTGGTTCCTGGTCTGTGAGTTTTCCCTTTTAATAAAGAAAAACTTTAGAATACTCTAAAAAAAATCATATATATATATGTCTATGTCTTTGGAGTTGGACAATGGCTATCCTTCTCTAAATTCATGCATGTTGTTAAAAGAAAAATTCAGAGTTTCTTTCTCATGTCAGGAGCCATCTGGTATGGAACAGAAAGAAGATAGATTTTAAGGAAATATTTTGATTTTTTTCCATACTTATTTTGTCTATATTGTATCTTTTGTTGAATATATGTCTATATGGATAATGTTTAAGTTTTTCACAATGAACAGTAGATTTTCCTGCAATAATATCTGAAGTTTCCAGAAAGAAGATGAGGCCCCACAACAACGACTCCACCTGGTCCATATGACATCGTGATGCTGATAACACTACTATAAGACCAATTTAGGGTACTGAGATTACAGCTGCGAACCAGCACAACTGGGCCATTACATGCTTCTAAGTGCACTTCTTTTTGAAAATGGCCATAGGTTAGAGGTAGGAAGCATGTTATGACCCTCACTGGACATAAAAGGAAGCCCACAGAGCTGATGAACTCACCTAAGATGATAGGGCCCATTAGTGACACGTGTAGGTTGTGAACGTTAAGATACTGGCTACTATTTAGAAACAAATGCTGTCATTACTCAAGTCAGGGAGAAGACTGGTCAGCGATGGAACACAAATGGTCCCTTGGAGAGACTAGGGTCTTCAAAGAGGTTTAACACCTGAGTTGGATTCAATGGTGAGCAGAACTGTGTTCTAGGTGAGCTACCATGGCTCTAGAGTGGAGGCCTGCCTTTGTGGGCATGGGAAGCAGTGGAGGTAGATAGCAGACACAGATGGAAAACACCAGCTGTGGATGAACGACTGTACCTCGCTATAGAGCACAGAAGAACAGGGCAGAATGCTGTGTCCTCCCAAGGGAGGGTCTGAGTCCTAGGCTAAACACTTTGTATTGCTGTTTTGATAATTGAGCTTTAATTTATGATGACATGTCTATAATTTCATATAAAATATTTTAGAATATATTTATATTTTTAGCCTGTCAAATATGTTCAATCTCTAAATTTTCTCTACTTAGTAAAAACAAAGGAGGGTAAAGAAAAGACTCTTAAGATTTAAGATAGAACAGAAAAAAATATAATGTTCTCTCTCTTCACGTGTGTATATGTACATATATATGGCATATGTGTGTGCTCTATAGAAAACACACACACACACATATATATTTTTTAAAACCTCCTCTACCATTATGGTCTCTTAATGCTGCTACATTGGGACTATTGGTATTTCTTAGAAAATAAGAATATAGTATACATATTTAATATGCAAAATTAATAAGTTTCACATATATAAATCTCAGTAAGTTAAATTTCATAAGGTAAGAAAATATATTTTCAAAATGACAAAAAGGAAATAAAATATGATAACTAAAAACCTAGTCTTAAACAATAAATATGCAAAACCTGTGTAAGGATTCTTTTAAGGATCAGCGAGGGCTATAGATCTACTCAAACAGTGGAAGACGCGTGCCTTGCTTCTGGAGCAATCATCAGAAACACATCTTTCTTAAACTGACGTGTACAATTACTATAGTTACAGTCAACACAGCCGGAGGGTGTTCTTCAGAGTGAGACAAGCTGACGCTAGCTCATAAGGAAACACTGGAAAGCAACAGCAGCCTGGGGAAAGTATAATATAGAAGAGCGAGGAGTGTGGGTTCATTATGGAATTATAAAAAGGTAGAAATAAAAATAATGAGGTCCTCGGTCGTTGGTACAGAGACAAATAAATTGACTGAAATATATTCTAGAAGTCAAAACAAACACACATACATGGTCATATAGATTTAGTGTAGGAGGAGAGTGGCTTTGCTTATCAATATGCCAGGTGGATCAGTAAACATTTAAGAAATATGTATGCGTAGATATCTATGACTATAAAGAAACAAGCGAGGCAGTAGAAGGAATCTCTCTCTCTGCGTGTGTGTGTGCGCGCGCGCACGCGCGTGTGCACAGAGAAATACTGTGTTAGGTGTGACACAAAACCTAAAGGTCATATAAAGCTATCACAAAAATACACCTACCAAATTAGATGTTTTAATCGATGAGAAAAGCCACAGACAGTTTTAAGGATCGTCTAAGAAAAAGTAGTTGCTTTAAATATCATAGAAAGACTGTTTTGTCTAATTAAAAAATTTAATTTAGAAGTTGTAAAGTTTATAGAGACATAGTCCCTAGACAAACATATAATTCTTTTTTAAAAAAAATCCGTCTACCCATGTTAAGTAATATTCTACTGTCTAGACATGGCAGTTAACATACCCATCCATCACACTTCCGGTTTGGGAAATTACCTTTTCACATCCTTTCTGGACCTATTTCGGTAAGTTTAGGTATGGCATGCACATTCGCAAACCCAGAATTCCTAAGCTTACAAAAGGCTGAGAAATCATTTAAACGGAAGTGCTAGCCTGCTTCCCCATATCAAATGACAAGGATAAGATGGATGGATATTCTGCATCTGCGGAGTCGTGGAGAACATTCCATTTTAGAAACCAGGGACGGAATGATGATCAGTGAGGCTCTTGGGAAGGTAATTTTCAAAATTATAAAAATATATTTCTTTTATTTCCGAAGTTCAATTTCTCAGAATGTGACCTATATAATGCTAGCACATCGCTCTAAGAGGACTTGTGGACTCATATCCACTGTTGACTGCTTGCAATGATGAGATTTTGGAATGGTTAATTAAGCTAGATGCATGGTTGTAGTGAAATCTGTGCAGTTGCCAAAGCTGAAAAGAATTGGTTTTAAATATTCGCTGTCTTGACCGCAGCACACTTCCAAGGTCTCTTTCCATTTTGGCAAACTCCCAGAATTTGAGCAATTGTGAGTCACCCCTGGCTTCTGTTCCTCTGGTTAAATTCACTGTGACATGGACTAATTCATTACCATCGGATACATTTTTGGAAAAATATGCAGATTGAATAGATTACGGCTATCCTTTCACGAAGAGGACAAAAAAAGGGGGGGGGGCTGTCAAAAAGGTACATGATAGCCAGTCAGATTTCTAGAAAATTTCCAAGGAGGAAAATGCTAAGTTCCTGGTTGATATTGATTGTACACACGGCTATGTGTAGTGAGACACAGACAGAATGAGGGAGATAGGAACAAGACCCCAGAAATCAGGTTTGGCTACACAGCCTTCTGGGTAGCTTAGGTTGCCTCTGGATGTCAGTGCAGCGGGGGAAGGGAAGGAAGTCAAATCCAGGCGCCCTTTCCAGAGTGTCTCAACTTCCCTGGAAAACCCCTTCCTCATTAGTTAATAGCAACCTGTGCAGAAAGGGGCGGGGCACTGTGAACCCAAATCTGGCAGATTTATTCTTTGATTGTGCCCTAGGATAGCTAAGGATTCATCCCAATGCACAAACTGTAAAATTACTTAACATTAACAGATGTGTATGTGTGTGTGCACGAGAGCCCACCCACACACACACACACTGTGTGATTTTGCTTGTTAATTTCTTCTTCTTCTTCTTCTTCTTCTTCTTCTTCTTCTTCTTCTTCTTCTTCTTCTTCTTCTTCTTCTTCTTCTTCTTCTTCTTCTTCCTCCT
>NW_004949965.1:0-8799 GCF_000317375.1 Microtus ochrogaster
TTATTATTATTATTATTATTATTATTATTATTATTATTATTATTATTATTATTATTGTCAGGGTCTTACTGTGTAGCTCCTACCTCACCCTCACCTTCCAAAATTATATCAAAGCAAAGTAAGTACGGCAGACAGAAAGTTGCTCCCTAGTGGGATCCACATCCTGATGCCCAGAATCTGTGATTATGAAAAGGAATTTGCAACCTTGGTTAAGTTAAAGATTGTGAGTGGGAAGCTTATCTAGGATGGGGTTAGTAGACCATAGTCATCATAAGGAGCTGCGCAGAAGGAGCTTATAAAGATGCCCGGGGAAGAAGGATGGAGCAGCTTTCTTTTCTACTTTACACCTCTTTGTACTTTGCACTGACTGAACAATGAAACTGTTACAATAATATTACAATAAAATAAATGATGAAAAGATTTCCCTTTGGGGGAAACATTTGCAAAAGTCTTAGGCTCTATCCTTTTTGCTAGCCTGTCAGAACCAAATCCACTTTTCACGTGGTCAGAATTCTTTCTGCTTGACTCAGGCTGTCTCCACGCCAACCAGTGCCATCTTCCCTACCAAATGGCCTCCACTCCTGGGATAGGGCTCACAGAAAAGTCACCGTCTCCAGGCAGTACTCCTTTGACAATAATTGCCTCACCACAGATCCTGCACTACAGATTTCTTCTTGTTCTGGTCCAAACCTTGAGAGCCTCCCTCAGAACTTCCCTTCCCCCAAAATCACCAGGTTCCTCCTTCTAGTCCAGTGCTCTCTGCTCAGGAATTACAGGGGACCCAAAGTTTCTAATCCAAGGTCTTTCCAGTATCCACCCGGGCTGCAGTATGAATATCTAAACACATTAATGCGCTTGTCGCTACTGCACACACAGAACCGTAAATAATGCACTCCCGATAAAGATGTGAAAGCAGTCTCGGAGCAAAGCTGGGGCTGGAGGATGAGAGACTCTCTCCCAGTTAAGCTAAGACTCTGTCCCCTAGCACTTGGCCTGCTTTGCTTTGAACTTGAGAACAGATGAAGAGCAGAGTATCAAATATTGACAGAGCTCAACCAAGACGCTACAAAGCAACAAAATGACATCTAAATCTGAGATCTGCTAGCTATGCCACAGCATAAACTCAAACAAACCCTCCGCCTCTGCTTCTACACTCCAGATCCTGCCTATCACGGGGTCTACCATGACAACCAGTTAGATGGCTGAGGTGGAGCAGTCTGGAGATAAAATGACTTTAGACCTCTGTTACATCAGGTTAGAAAGAATTCCTCTACAACCCACGACCCCTCTAACTTTTCATCTCCTAGGGTGTCACTCTTTCCACCCTAGAAATATCTTTCATGTTTTTACTTGTGTGGGACTAGAGACGACACAGGCTATGGGTGAATGTCTGTCCCTCATCAGCAGCTTGGGGGGCGGGGCTCACCAGCTTCCCAAGTCTAGAGTTCTTGAGGCCCACCTTACTTTAAGGAGCTGACACACAGTCGGAAAGCTACAGCCAGGAATCAGCCCAGGGTAGCAGAGCAGCTGTGGGGAAGACTGGTGGACACAGCGTCTAGGTTTGGATTTATTCCTCCTGGACTTAATGTGCTCCAGCATGTCCCTGACCCAAGGTCAACAGTCTGTGTATTCACCAATATTCCTGGTGATTCTGGCACAGGCTCAGGTCTGAAAACAGTTGATTAAACCAGCCCTCAAAGGACCACACGAAACCCTACCTGGTTCACCAAACAACATAGCTTTAGTAGAACAAAGTATTTCTTTTTAGGTTTTGGGGACATAACAACAAGCACACAGAAGCGTCCATATCAAATATATATATGTGCGTGTGTGTGTGTGTGTGTGTGCATTTGATATTCTATATCGACTAGAATGGCTACTAGGATTTCACAGGCTCTTCCTTCACAATAACCAGTGTGACAGGTAAAGGTGACTTTAATTCTCCCAGAGGAGGAGCATCACTTGCCTCCACCCACAGGAAACCCAAATACCAATCCCAGTTTGAATTTCTCATATGATCCTTTAAACATATTTTTGTGTCATTGTTTACTGCTTGCCCACACCATATGTTGACTACTCACCACAGGCGAGAGCCAGGAGGTGGGTCTGCCAGGTGAGAGCCATGAACATGCCTCCAATGGCAATGCAGGCCAGAGAACTGTTGAGACCCCAGAGCCCAGCATAGATGTCTTCAAACGGAGCTGCAAGACTGAGTCCTGTAGGGAAAAACAAGAGTGGTCAGAGCTTGGGACAAAGAGCAGGATGCTGTGCAGTGAGTTGTGGGGTCCTGGGAAATATCCTAAGGACTCTCCTTGCTCTCCTTGCCCAGAGACCTCGGGAAAGCTCTGCAGTATGAAAGACGCCTGCGACATGCACGGGATGGATAAGATGCAATGTTAGGTTGCAAGTCTTATACTCACCTGCGATGACACCCAGCAGTGATCCAATAGCAGCATGCAGGCACATGAGCGGGGAGGAAAGGAGAATAGCACAGAGGAAAATGCCCCCCGTCCATGGGTTATCGCAGCCGTATATCTGACCGACTCCCACTGGAAGGGACTTCAATAACTGCAATGGAAAAAAGGACAGAACTGTAGCCACTCAAACAACGGACAAGACCACCACAGCACACTTAATACACAACAACCTTACAGGTTGCAATTTTTAGAATTAGCACGTTTTATCCTTCAAGATCAGTGCCAATATTTTATTAATACAGAAAAAAAAAACCTCTTATCTCATCTGTTCTTTAGCTGTCTCTAGAGAGGTACACCGGTCCTGCTCGGGTGTCCGCCGAGCAGCACAGCGCTTCCAAGCCTCTTGTGCTCGCTAACTTTCCCACTATCGTGAGGCTTCCAGTGTGGTCTCATGACCCCTGGCTCTGACAACCTGCTGTATCTTCCCTAGTGTGGCAGGGACACAGGACATGATTCAGTTGTCCGTCAGTGCTGGCAGCGAATCAGTGCTGTTCCAGAGTCTGTAGAAATACTCTTACAATTGAGTTGGCTGCCCAGATTAAAAGGCCAGTGAACGGAATAAGATAGCTCATCCATAATGTAGAAGTAATTATAGCCAGCATGATGAGTCGGGACCACACTTGCCCGGCTGATCCCGAATGGAATGTGTACCATTTAATAAAAATACCTCTGGCTTATTTTAGTCACTAACACCTGTCTATCAGATCTCAAGACACGAAAGCACAGACCTTCCAATTCTGTTTTCCGGTAGAAGCCCGAATCTACCTGAAATGTTTACAGAGTGAAAGTTCTCAGGAAGGCAAAGGATTTGGCTCAAACAAATGATGTTTCCATATAATAAAACTTTTGGTTGGGCCAGGAAAATATAACCACACATGGTTTCTCCCTTTGAACAAAACATTTCCTGAAAGATAATGGCCTTTCTACCTAGAAGCAATGACTCTCACTGGCAGGGGAAGCCCCAGCTTGGGCTTCCAAACACTGGCTTGGCCCTTGTTCAGTGCACTGGACCACACTGAGACTCGGTCTTCCTTAAGGTGGTCTCTAAATGCTTTCTGTACCCAGTCTTATCAATAGATAGCCATCTCCCATCTCTTATAGACCTGGGAACTTTGCACAGGTAGAGACTGGATAGACTTTTTATCTCTGAACTTGGTATCCATGTATCTCTTGGGTAGCCAGGGGTGGGAAGGTTGAGTGAGCTATCACATAAAGAGGCTCAGAATCGGGGGAGGTCAACTGACCTTCAGAACCTTCCTGTTGATAGTCCCTATCTGAGCTCTCCAGGGCAGCGGGCACTAGCCACACAGTTACTGAGAATCTGAATTGCGACAGATGAAGTTGAGAAACGGAGTTGTGAATGCATCTACATCTAACTTCAAATGGGGCTAATGACTGCCTTCTGGGACAATGTAGTCAGAGAGAGTGAGACAGTTTGGCAGTGGTACTTTTAACCAGTATGTGTTTTCTTTGCATTTGGGGCTAGTTCCAAGTGCTGCCATTTGCTTACTGGGTCAAAGATAAAGCAAACGCTATGTAAACGTCTTCCGTGTTCTCCTGTCTCGGCAGAGAGGATGGTGAAGGGCACATCTGATCTGACGGATGGAGAGCGAGTCTGCACATTGAACTAAAACCCAAACCAGCAAGGCCTCTTTTGTTTTCTTTGACTTCAAGTATCTCCTTAGTTTCAGAAATTAAGAAACATTAAGAAAGGGTCTAAGATGCAGCAAATTGGCAGAGTGCCTGGCATGTATAATGCTCTATTGCGATCTGTATACACGCATGCGCACACACACATACGCTCACATGCACTCACACACGCACACACATACACGTGAAACCTTCTGCAGACTTCTTATAGAAACAAGTATGGAAAGAGCCAGGATTTCAATTTGCGAGAAGCAACTTTTTTAATAACAAGGCTCTCTCTGCACCTATCTGTAAGGAGGTGAACCATATCCACACGCGGTGACTCAGCGGATCTCAAGTTGTGTCCACCAGCACTGTTTGGAGGAGCTTGTTGATACAGATTCCCAGGACCCACTCTACCTTGAGAGCCCTTCGTATTCTGTAAGAAGGCAGAACAGCCAGGTTCTGCAGAGCCCAAAAAGTCTAACAGTTCTGACTAGGGGAAGCTGCTCACCAATGCTCTAACTCCAGTGAAAGATCACCTGCCTTGTCTCAGCCACTCAGACAAGGGCTAAGCTCTCCACAGGGTCTGATCTCCAAAGAACTGTCCTTGGGAACTGTTGTTCTAGATTTTTAGGGGGAAAAAAAGCTGATATTTTACCTCAAGGGCATTCAGCTCAGTCCATGTGATATTGGGCACGGAGGTGACAGGTGTGAAGAGCTTGCTCGGAAAGAATGCATTGTAATGTCCCGTGGCAGAAAGGTACATCGACAGCGCCATGTTGAAAGGGAGCGTGAAGACAGGGAGGTCCCATTTGCTGAACACGGAGTTCAGTGCACTTGAGAAGAGTGGGCTAAAGGAAGGTCACAGAGGATTGAGAATCAGTGCGAGCAGTCAGGCTGAGCCCCCAGCCTTTCCACGAGGTGGCCTGCTACAGTTCTAACAAGCTTTGGAATAGTACCCTGACAAACCTTCCACAGGGCATAGGGGCTGGGGGGGCGGGCAGTGACTTGGGATCAGTCCCACTGCAGAGATAACAACTTATCTAACACACACCACAAAATAAACTCTTGGCTGACATTTTAGGGAAAAAAAGTACCCCAAAGGTGGCTCAAAGTAAGTTATAATCAAGGTTTTAAAAACAAGTTTGGAGCTTGTAATAAAGAGAAATCTTCTCTGCATAGTTAGTGCCCCGTGATCCTGGGGTCCGTCCTCCACCCCAGGGTCGCCACTGTCCTGAATTTGGAAGATAGCGCTCTGTCTGTCTTCTCTATCGGTTTCTATTTTGGAGAAAAGACACGACTAGGGTTTGGGGCGCTGAGGCTGGGGACTAAAGGGTTTCGTAGAAGTGGTCAGACTGTCTGTCCTTGAGCTGTTAGTGGTTACCCTGAGACTTCACACTTTACACACACACTCTTTTCCTCACTCCATGGTGTGCAAGCTTAGATTTGCTTTGGATGGTGGAGATCAGTGGTTCTCAACCTGTGGGTCATGACCCCCTCCAGGGGTTGAACAGCCCTTTTACAGGGGTCAAATATCAGGTATTTGCGAACCAGATATTTACATTATGATTCAGAGCTGTAGCAAAATTACACGTATGAAATATCAATGAGATAATTTTATGGCTGGGGCACAGAAGCCAGTTTTTAAAGATCCAGGTTTTGTAAAGATGGGGTTGAATTTAGAAAAAAAAACAAAAGAGGAGATGGGCAGCTTGTTTGAGTACACAAGGTGACCCCACTGACGGGGTGGGCACCTTCAGCTCTACTTTAGAATCCCCTGGGGGATGTAAAAACCTCAGCATCTAGGCAACAGCACAGAGCAGGTGTACGCGCTAAGTGTATAGTTACGGTTGAGAACGCCTGGATGAAGGGGAGGTGCAGCTGCTTTGATATAAGGACAAATGCCCGGCTGTAAGAAAATCCACACCTTTGAAGATGATTGCTTTAGTTTCTATGACCAAAGGTATAACCTGGTTCTATTTTTTAAGTGTTTTTTTTTTTAATTTGTGGCATTACCATTTATTATTATATTGTTTTGCCTTTTCTTTCTTAGATTGCCTCTCTAGACAAATCAGCCTGGAACTCACTATAAGTCCAGGCTGACCTTCCACTCAGCAATCGGCTCCACTTAGCCTCCCAAATGCAGGCATTGTAGGTGTGTGCCTCGGTAGCTGGCACTAAACTTCTTTCCTTTTATTTTACATTTAACCTGTGTTTGTGTGGGTGGGTGTGCATGTGTGGGCGTGTGTGGAGAGGCATGTGTGGAGGTCAGAGGAACACTGGGAAGTCAGCTCCCTCCTACCATGTGGGTTCCTGGGGTTAACCTCAGGTTATCGTTGGCTACAAGTGTCTTTTTCCGATAAGCCAACTTGGCAGCCCTATTTCACTATTTAAGGTGTAAAGGTCAATGGCACATTGACAGTGGTGTACAGCTGCTACCATTGACTCACAGGGTAATTGTCACCTTACAAACGTGTGCTCCTTAGCCACCAACCCTTCATTCCTTCTACCCGCCACAGGCATTCTGAAGACCAAGCACAACTTACCAAGTCATAGACATTACAGATATAGGGAATATCAGCCACCAGAAATAGTCGCCCTTGTCTGAGAAGACAGCCATGAGGATTCCCACAAGGGTGGCGTTGTAGCCGTGGAGCCCGGCTGCTATCGCTGACCTGCAGGCATGGGGGACAGCACAGACACTGCCTGAGTGGACGTAGTCAGGGTCAGACACAGACACAAGCGTAACTTCTAGAGATCACATCCGCTTTAGAAAACACAGTCCTACCTGGGTATGTGTTCCAAAGCCTTTCATGAATCATGCAAACACAACTAAATTGTATAAGGAAATCTACATAGATAAAACTCTGACGTGTGAATCTGGGACAAGACCCTCCAGGGTATGCCACAAGGCACAGGAAGGATGGCATCTGGTAGAGGAGAGGGGCCTGGCTAGGGCAATCTGCTCTTGGCTCAGCCTTTCCTGAGGAAAGTCTTATTTATTTTAAATCACTGGGGACCTTGACTTGAACAGGGCTTTCAAGCAGTCTTATTTCTGATTTCTCAGTGAGAAACGCATGATTCCTGGAAGGCAAGTTCTTTCATAGAAACATTCAATGTCAAATTAGTGGACATTTTCATCTTCTTGGGATTCTGTTTTGCGGACTCTAAGTGTACATCTCCAGGTTATTACAGATAAAAATGACAATTTTTACTTGCCCAAGCACCTATTTAATTATGTGCACACTTCGCCCCTCTTGTTGAGACCTTTCTGGGATGGTAAGATATTCAGTCTGTCTCCTCAGTTCCTCTAGAGAATCCTGATGAATATGCCCGCTCTGTGCTTGCTATTTAACATCTCTTTCTTTTGTTCCTTTGGTTTTGTAAGACAGGGTTTCTCTGTAGCTTTGGAACCTGTCCTGGAACTAGCTCTTGTAGACCAGGCTGGCCTCAAACTCACGAGATCCACCTGCCTCTTCTGAGAGCTTCAAGTGCTGGGATTAAAGGTGCGCTACTTTAATCCTGCCTGGCCTTAACATCACTTTCAGAGTGTTATATGTCAGCCTCCACTCTGGCTATAATGGACTCTATGGCACAATCAGGAATGAGAAGCCGCAAGTAAGCAATGGGAATAGTCTGTAGAATAAGGCCCTAGTCTGGCAAGCTCTCTCCTTTTGGATTCTGAGAATTGGAGATGAAGGCATCATGAAGGATAATAAAGTCCATTTCCAGCCTGACGCTCAGATATAATGACTGTGGGGATCTATGGGGTAAAGGTTGTGAAGTTCGGTCAGATGCAGGGCCTGTGGGGGAGGAGCCACCTTGCAGTGGGTGTGAGAGTTTCCCGCTTTGATCTGACCATGCACAAAAAGGTGCCAGTGCAACCAATAGGCTGGCATCATATCTGCTCAGCATGGTGAGGACACCAGCGGTCGGCCTCTAGTTTCAAAGTCCTTTGTCTCTTTTCAGTAATCCTCCCGAAACTGGAGTTATCCCTGAGCACAGTGGAGAGCTCTTCAGACTGAACCTCCCTCAGCGTTGTTGGTGGGCAATGAATGGCAATATGTACAAGTCAGGAGATGCCCCAGTGCCAGCCACAGGAGGTTTCAGTTACTTAAATGGAATTGTCGTTCTGACTCGGGATGAAATGCAGGGCTTTGTACATGCTTGGCCAGTGCTATGCCTCTGCACTGCATGACTAGTCCAGAATTGTGCTTCATTGCAGCATAAACAGTGAGGGATAGAGCTCCTCACTCCTGGGATTGAGCTCTGCGTAAGCCCGGGAACTGAACTGGCTTGCGCTGCCCACAGAAGGAGATAACTATGTTAAACTAGTGAGGGACCCGAGGTATAACGGGGGTTGCTAAAGCCTCTTCTTTTCAGGAACTCAGAAGCATTTTGCTCCAAGTCGTAATAAATAATTGTATCACCAAAGGAGACTTCAGCAGGCTCTTCCCTGGCGTTAGATGAATCTGGCTACCAGACACAGCCAGGAAGACTCAGACTGGTCCCTTATTCAGACGAGAGGGATAGAAGACTATCTGTGATCCTCTGGCCTCTGACGAAAGGCAGAGAGTTCTGTGGGATAAAGGTGTGTGTGTGTGTGTGCGTGTGTGTGTGTGTGTGTGTGTGTGTGGTGTTTCACCTGGAAGGGTGTGGCTTTATTATGACTGCCCATGGTAGCTGCCCA
>NW_004949966.1:0-8792 GCF_000317375.1 Microtus ochrogaster
TTTTGAGTTTCAAGAGTGGAACCTGGTGTCTGAACCTTACTGTTTATTCCAGACCCGTTCTACAGAAGTCCTTGCATGAAAGCAGTTCCTTCCCAATTCTATAAGACTGATATGATGATACATGTTGATATGGACGGTAAGACACTAGTATTATGAATTCTCAGACAGTTTCGATGGGCTTGCTAAATGCCTGTTCTTGTTTGCTGTTAATGACACTTGTGAGCAGAGGCAACAAAGATAAGCAAACCCACATAGTCCAGACGCCTTTGTGTTTGTTGCAGGCCCTCAGTGTGGCTAGTTCTGTAGGATTCAGAATTAATGATATGGAAAGAAAGGCAATGTTCAGGAAAGCCACATGACTTCGTAGACCATGTCTGGCAAGACAAGAATCCAAATCCCACAGAATGGAGGGTGGTTTTCAGCTACCATCTGGAGGATAGCCGACAGCTTCTCCAGTGTCTATCATGACTAAAGGAAATGTTCTCTTGAGCAAGAAAGGAGGATCTCTGAGCTAATGAGTCAGGTTTGAAATTGAAATAAAACTCTCCTCTCTCAGACTCTGGAGCCGGCACTTGAAGCAGCTGTTCTTTCAGCTCTACACGCGTCTTATGCTAGCAAAATAAAAGGGGTGGGTTTCTGTTGACTGAGCATGCCTCTTAAATTATTCTTGTGAAAAAAAATCACATCATTCACGACAGAGAATGAGAGACACAGAAGAATTGCAGCTTCAGTCAGTGTTCCAGATTTAAGCACTGTTTAACACTTGTTCTTAGAATTACTTACCTCTGACCTCTGACAAATCTTCTTCAAGTCTTCTTCAAAGCTTTCTCTCAGGAATGAATTGAACTTTCCCGTTTTCTGTGAGGCCTGTCTCCCAAAGTTCCACCCCATTATTGGACATCTCCAAGCAAACCTGAAATGTTTCCTATCCAAACGGCATAACACATTGCTTGTTTGTAGCACCGACTTTCAGATGTATTCGTCAAGCCTAGATCCTTGGGGAACTGTGCAGTGCTCACGTTCTTTGGTTTATAAGGATATAATCTTGTCATTGTCTCACATCCAAACTTTTACACATGCATGGAGATCATATCACATTATGATACCAACAATATTGGTCCAAGGGTATCAAAACAATTCAAAATCAGTGTATTCTAAATTGAAATTCATAACAAGTGGCTCTCATCATAGCTTGATATTAAAAAGTATTAATCACTGAATGTCAGCAGAGGGTGGGTACAGAGTAAATATTCTTTGACTTCTCCAATTCAGTTATATCCTTGGTCAATATCTTATTAAACCCAAATGCTGTTTCTCTGGTGCTGCAATGATAGACTTGTTCTCTTAACAGCATTGTGCCTTCCTTGTAAACTTAAGCCAGCGGTTGAGTCTAGATCTGCCAAGATTCAGATCTGTTTCCTATCATCCGCTACCACTGTATGATCCTGTATAAGTCATTTAATCATTCTTTGCTCCAAGCACTCATCTTTATGACATCAGAAATAATCCATTATAATAAATACTGACCAAGAAAAGTTTAAGAAGTGTGATATATATGTTACTCTTCACTATTATTTACTTAATGATGATTTTGACCAATGAAGATGGCATCAGCAGAAGCCATTCATATAATTTCAAGGCCTTCAAAGCTTCACAATTGGTCTTCATCACACACCAAATAATGAGCTATTTTGTTGAATACACTTAATATTAACGGCCCTGTTGTCATCAAACCTATATAAGCTAAAGCTCATTAGTGTCCATGTTCTTAAAAGCAGAAGATGAAGGGTGTTAGGGGAATTGTATCCTTCCAAATGTCCAGGAAGTAATCTTTACATAGGCAAATTATAGTGATAAAAATCTTTAGAGGTCAGCTGCCAATCATTGGCCTTAAGGAAAGTATAAGCAGTGTTTAGCATGTAAAAATGTCTGCTCCTTGAACAAAAGAAAAAGCATATTAGTGGTGAGTGGATTCATTCTAAAGGAGACATTTGCTTTTAAACTAAATTTCTGAAAGGATTTAGAGCTTCTAGAATGAATCTCACAGTCAATTCCAGGACCAGAGTGGAGACTAAAGACAGCTGTGAGTGGCTGGTCTTAAAGTTCCTGTATGCTCATGTTGCAAAAGAGGAAACAGTTATGAACCTAAACAAGTTGTCAACCAGGGTTATTTAATCCAGGCATTTCTTTCCCTGGTGACAATTTTCTTTTTCAATAAAGGACATGTTTTTCCATGTTTCTGTATCCATTTTATTTATTTGCATTCCAACAAAATGACATTATTAACATAAATCAATTGATTGATAAATTTAGACTATTGACTACTTGCAATGTCAGATCTACCAGGTTGGGTTCAGGATCAGACCTAAAAGAGAAGTAAATACTGGGGCTTAGTTTTGACTTGTCAGTGGAATGGGGTGCACTTCTGACCCAACCATCATTTCCCAGATGCTGCTCATGAGAAACAGAGTCCAAATCTGAAATCCTTCTGAACTCCATGCCTCAGGGAATGACCACAGGTTGTCCAGAGCTCACTGGAGCTGCTTCTCAGCTGAGAGTCATTGGCTGTGTTTTTCCAATTGGCAAATAAAAAGGTCAGAAAAGGATTGGATCAGCTTAAACTTTACAGCAGCAAGATTGCAACGGGCGCTTTGTGTCTGCCTTTATTATTATCTCAGTGGTTGCAAACGCCCCTCTGTGCTCACCTGCCCTAGGAAGGATGAGAGGAATAATGGAGTCTTTAATTTCAGATTTTGCTTTAAGTCTGCCCAGCTGTGATTTTTTTTTTTCCTCGGATGGGGGTTGGGATATTATTTGGTGATTCCTAGCATTGCCTAACGAATACAGCACTACATGTTTGGATGCTAAGGTAGACCCTCTTCCATTGTACCTTTTCTCCTGGCTTGTGCAAGCTTTTCCTATCACTTAGCTCTAAATAATTTACATCCCCCACAAAACAAAAAAGTTCCTGGCTTTCAATGCTCTTCATCAACTGTGGCACATGGAAGCATTTGTCCACATGCTGTTATGGTTTTTGTTCCTTTTTAGTGACACTTTCATGGGTCAATTCTCTCAACAACTAGACATGAAATTTCTTTCAGACTGCTTTAAGCAAAGTGTCTTGAAACATGTTATTTCTTCCTGTGTTAGAACAGTAAAATGGACAAGAAACATGTTTGATTGGAGACAGTCTTGTTTCAACTTTTGGATACAGCAAGGAACAAAAAGATTGCCCATCTCATGTTGAAGTTTACGAATGTTCTGCCACCTGTAAAGCTTAGCTAAGCATGAGAGAAAGCCACAATATACTTACAATCTTATTTATTACTCTGCTTACATAAGAATGTGTTATTACCAAAATCAGAGAAGGGGAGAGAGAGAGAGAGAAAGAAAGAGAGAGAGAGAGAGAGAGGAGAAAACTAACATTGTTTGCTTCATCTGCAACACAAAGTTCAGAGGAAAAGTTTATTTTTCCATTTAATTACTTCTTTACATACATTTATAGTAATTAAACATCCGTTGCAGTAGCTAAAGCAATTACTGTATGTCATTTCAGAGAATTACAGTATAAACATACAGTAAATACTCAATAATCCATGACAGGCTACTTAAAAAGTAATAAAGAAATTTAATTTAAAACGTGGGAGCTGAAATGCATGGTGTGCTTCTGAATGTGATGCCCACACTTACAAAAGAGGGAGCCAAACCTTTTGAATGTACCTCTGTTAATTCTCTGCTCGTCACAGAATGGGTCACTGTCCTCGCCCCTTCATAATTAACATTAACAATGCGTGGTAAATAGTTGCTTAGAAAATAGAACTCTCTTTCCCCTTATTCCCTTCTCCTCATTTTCCATGGCTTACCCTCCCCTTTTTCTCAAACATATCTACACACATCCCCGCATCACACACAGGATACCACAATGTACACACTGAGAACTAAGGGGACACTAAAGGCATTGACTCAAGAGCACACACAAAAAAATTAACTTATTATAATATTGATATGGGTATTATTGACTTGTTTTTTGGAAGATCTTTTTAGAATACATCATATAAAATGAACGTGGAATTGAGAATATAATGGAACTGAATTCAAATCTCAAATTTGGCGAATTTTACCCAATTTATCATCACAGTCATCTGAACCATAAAGCACAGGTGTAATTATTGATTAGCTTATAAAGTATTGGTATCATTTGATCAAAATGTCTGGGGCAGAATGGACATTGAGCGAATGACTATCCTTCCAGTTTTATCCATTTATTTGTCTAAATGGAATCAAGAAGTTTGGGACACTTGTTCTTTCTTGTTCAGTCATCCTAAGTTCTTAGAAGAATGCTGTTTGAGTGTTTATCTATTGCTGAATAATATACATTTGTCTCTCGTTCACTAAAGAAAGTCAAGATACAATGTCCTCCTGATATAAACCAAATCCTGAAGGCTAGCTTGTCATGCTTCATCCTTTATGAGTGCATAAACTCTGTGCTCTCTTATACAAGCTTCCAGGACTGCAAAGTCCTCTAGTGGGCTCTACTTCTCACTGTCTTAATCTAGCCACCCCCTCCAGTGCTGCATGATGAGAAACATATCAATGAGACGGGAAAGTGGATTTGTCCTATTTTGGAATGATGACTAAAACTCTGGAAACTTGCATTCACAAAAAAAAAAAAGCCTGTCTGAGACTTGGAGAAGGAGCTGCAGGCCATTTCTCGCCACCTGGCTCCCAGCCTCTTGGCTAGCTTATGCCCCGAAATAACAACAGACAAATGGTATTCATTTAAACACTGCTTGGCCCATTAGCTCTAGCTTCTTACTGGCTAATTCTCACATCTTGATTAACCCATTTCTAATAATCTGTGTAGCACCACGAGGTGGTAGCTTACCGGGAATGATTCAGTATGTCTGACCTGGAGGCTGGCTCCATGGCGTCTGCCTCACTTCCCTTCTTCCCAGCATTCTGTTCTGTCTACTCCACCCACCTATGTTCTGACCTATCTGGCCAAGCAGTTTCTTTATGAATTAACCAATGAAAGCAACAGGTAGACAGATGACCCTCCTCCATCAGAAACTCTGCAAGTGTCTTGATCTCCAGACAGCTTTGATGATGTTGAAGTGGTTTTAGTGATCATCCATAGGGACTGCTAGTGATATGAACTAAAATAGCCATTTATTCATTATATGATTCCTGTCAGCCCTTGTGCTGTCTCCGTCCTTTACCAAGGGCCCAATATCCCAAAATGCTGACAAAAAGGATAACTTTTTGTTTTTTGTTTTTTGTTTTGTTTTTGTTTTTGTTTTTCCTATGCCTAGGTCTTTCCAGGCAAAGTTTTCCCCAAATGTGCTAACCAGTGATTCCAGGAAAAATTTGACCAAAAAATATTCCATGGTGAGATACATTTGGGGAAAGCTGCTTAAATCAGCTCCAAATTGCTTGCTTATCTAGTCACTTTCACTGAAGGCTCCAAGGAAGTCAAGAATGGAGGTGCTAGATTAAAACTATGTGCATTTTGTTTTCAATTTGGACAAGCCACACTCCTTCTCAATCCTATTTACATTGTAACTAAATATATATATATATATTTATATATATATTATTGTAAATAAATATTTATATATATACACAAGAATATGAACAATGCTTATATTGTAATGTTCTCTCTTCCTTCCCAAATCCTCAACTTTCAGATGAATAAAATTGAAGAACAGAAAGTTTTCATAGGGCATAGTTTACACAATGCATGTTAAATAACTCCTATAGTGGCCTTTTGAGAGAAAAGTTCTAAATTTGGATATACTGGTTTGCATAATTTGACTAAGTTTAATCATGACACTAGTTATTCTATACAATAATTACAGGAGTCACTTTGGGTGGTCATTAGTGCTATTCCAGAATGTCAAATCTGCTACTCAAAGTAGTTAATAGACATGCTGATGTTCCACAGCCACTAATGGTGTCCCTGCCTTTCACAGTACCTCCTTCCTTCAGGATTAGATACTCTTTGGCATTTTCTGCTATGCATTACAGTTAAAATTGATGAGTCAGATTCGAACCTTCAGTAATCATTATCAATACAAACACTCTGAACATGTGTTACTGTTGCATAGCTTGGCCCTCTTGTGGGACTCCTAACAATGGGAACAGGGGCTGTCTCCAACTCTTTACTGGCTTTTGGGACCCAACTCTTCATGCTGGGCCACCTTGCCCAGACTTAATACATGGAGAGATGTTTAGACTTCCTGTAACTTGATACATCATGTTTTGTTGATACTCACAGGAGACCTACCCTGTCCTAAACAGAAACTGAGGAGGAATGGACTGGGTGATTTGAACAGAGGGAGATTGGAGGGAGGGACTAGAAGGAGAAGAGGGAGGAGAAACTGCAGATGGGATGTAAAATAAATAAATGATAGATAGATAGATAGATAGATGATAGATAGATAGATAGATAGATAGATGATAGATAGATGATAGATAGATGATAGATGATAGATAGAAGATAGATAGATATAGATATAGATATAGACAGATAGATGATAGATAGATAGATAGATAGATAGATAGATAGATAGATAGATGATAGATAGATGATAGATAGATAGATAGATAGATAGATAGATAGATAGATAGATAGATAGATAGATGATAGATAGATGATAGATAGATGATAGATAGATGATAGATAGATGATAAAGTAAATGTGTCAAAAACAAAACTAAAAACAAACGAAGAGCTAAACATCAAAAAACAAAAGAAACAAACAAATGACAAAGAGTTTTTAAAGAAAAAAAATAACAATCAATAGAGGCTTTAAACAAAAGTTTAAACATTAAGTAAAGTTTTATCATTATGTGGCAAATTTTCAAAAAAATGTTATTCCTGATAGTCTATAGGAATCAGAATAATGAGTTGATTTGTGGTCTTTATTATTATCTATGAAGAGATCTTTTCTTAGATAAACATCAGCCACTAGAAAAAGCCAGAACACATCTGCTGCAGAAATGCCTTCCTCTCAATGAGGAAGACAACCTTACCATGTCCTCCTGGATGCTACCGGCATGGCACACTCATGACTCTGGTAATGACTTCTCTTTCCTCTTGGTTTACAATCATGGAAAATGATCTCTGTACTCATCCCTCTCCTTGGTACTTTCCAAGAAGTCTCCATAAGTTTCACTTCTCCAGGTCCATTCACTCAGAAGAAGAGAGTCAAGATGTTTGGAAATGTTTAACATTAATAATAGAAATTCAATTGTGCTAACTGGCACTGCATGCCTTCTCCAGGAAACAGCCCCAAACTCAGGACCCTCTGCACAGCCTAACGAACTTGAGCCTTTTCTGCACACATACTCAGTGAAATGGATTTTCCAATATTCCCTCAGGATAGTCCTTCAAAATCCAATTCTCCCTGTCAGAACATTCTTTTAACTTCTTTCCATCAAGAAGCTTCTCCTCTGTACATTTTAGCATCCTATCCCTATATGCCCGAGTCTGTCCTCTGTAAAATAAGCAAATAATATGGCAAATAAGCAAAGAGTCGTGTCTTCCCGCTCTGCCACCCTGCAATAGCTCCCTTTGTTATTCATTTTATCTTGTGTTTTCATGGCTGCTGACTCTTTTCACTTTGGAAGTCACACAAGCCAAACAATCCATTCATTTGCATTTTCCCAAATATATTGAAGATGTTAAATTCTAAATCAAATCATTTGGATTTGTTCGGAAGGCAGCTTTAGACCTAAAGTAACTGAATTCTTTAAAACGTAGAATGAGAAAAAGAAAAGAGCATTATGATTCCAAGAAGGTGAAGAAACAAGAAAGGGAAAAAGAAGTCTATCTCCAGCAGGCTCAATGCTGCCTCCTGCCACAAAGGCAGGTATGTGCTCCCACAGAGAGAATACAGAGAAGGTCTATTCCTTCCAGAAAGATCTGGTAGCACTTTTTATGCTTGCTGGGGTCTTGTGGTGAATTATGATTACAACCAACCTGGGAAATGACGTTGTTACAGAATGCCTGTAAAAAAAGGTTGAGTTTATGCCAAAGACCTTCGTTGATTCTTAATTAAATCAGAAGATGTCTGTCTTTGTTGAACAGTTACTGTTTTCTATTGGCAAAGCCTGAGTGTTTTCTGCTGACCTGGTCTTCAGAGCCATCATTCCTCAATCAGGTGGGCGTCATTTCAGGTAACATGGTGAAAGCAGACATGTTGGCATTTTGGCTTTATTTGAGAATTGAAGCTATTTGGGGGACTATGACAGAATTCTCCAGGCGGTACTTGGTAGTGGCTTTTAAGTTGTAAGTAAATCTGTTGTCCTTTTAAAATCATTATCCCTGTCAACAATTGTTAAAGTGTGTAGCGGGAACCTGCTTGTTTTATTTCTCTGTGTTTAATGCTCTAATGGACTTTGATGTTTTATATGTTATAAACAAAAACTCAAGTATTTCTCATAAGTCAATATTGTTAGGTTATGATGAGCCTTCATTTAGGAACGTGGTGTTAGGATCTCCAACATCATAAGTTGAACTAAATGCTAGAAATGTATAATTGAAGACGATATAATAGCAACACATGTCTTAATAAGCCTTTAATCATTTGTGAGTTAGCCTGAATACTATAATGCTGTGTGTTTTCCTATGACGTTCTTACAATCTTCTCTTTCTTTGTTTGACTAAACAAAAGTTTAATATAGTACAATACTTTAAAATACTCTATGCAGTGACCCTAGAGTGGCTCTCAGGAGCCCATGGTGATGTCCCCAGTTGGTCCCTTGGGCAGCTGAGGTTAGGCAACCTGA
>NW_004949967.1:0-480 GCF_000317375.1 Microtus ochrogaster
CCTCCCTGATGCCAATTTTCTCAGGAGATCTTGTCTATTTCCCTTTCCCAGGGGAATCTATGTATGTTTCGCTTATGGTTCTTATTACTTAGCTTCTCTGGGGTTGTAGACTATAGGCTCCTTATTACCTAGCCTATCTGAGGCTGTGGATTATACCATGGTTGTCCTTTACCTTACAGCTAATATCCACTTATGAGTGAGTACATGCCATGCTTGTATTTTGGGGTCTGTGTTACCTCACTCAGGATGGATTTTTCTACTTTCAGTATCTGCCTTCAAATTTCCTGATGACACTGTTTTTTTACAGCTGAGTAATACTCAGTTGTGTAAATGAACTACACTTTATTTAGCCATTCATTGATTGAGGGGCATCTAGGTTATTTCGAGATTCTGGCTATTATAAATAATGCTGCTATGAACATAGTTGAGAAAGGGTCTTGTGGTGTGGTTGAGCATCCTTGGGATATATGTCTGAGTGGT
>NW_004949967.1:3201-3745 GCF_000317375.1 Microtus ochrogaster
GCTTAGTGTACCTGGATTTATGCTGAGGTCTTTGATCCACTTGGACTTGAGTTTTGTGCAGAGCAATGAGCACAGATTTATTTGCATTCTTATACCTGCAGATATCCAGTTACACCAACACTATTTGTTGAAGATGTTTTTTTTGCCTTGTATATTTCTAGTTTCTTTATTAAAAATCAAGTGTCAATAGTTGCAAGTATATATGTCTGAACCTTCTATTTAATTCCATTAATCAACATGTCTGTTTTTATACTCCTTGCAGTTTTTATTACTACAACTCTGTAGTATAGCTTGCAATCAGGGATACCTCAAGAGTTCTTTTATTGTATAGTGTTGGGGGAGGCTCATTCCTGACAGCTCAGAACTGAAATAATCACACAGAAACTATATCATCTGCAATACTGTTCATCTAATAACTTAAGCTTATTTCTGTCTTACTCTTATATCTTAAATTAACCCATTTCTTTTATTTATTTTTTTATTGAAAAAATTTCTGCCTCCTCCATTCCTCCCATTTCCCTCCACTCCCCCCCACTCCTCTCCC
>NW_004949967.1:3845-4641 GCF_000317375.1 Microtus ochrogaster
TGTACCTGGATTTATGCTGAGGTCTTTGATCCACTTGGACTTGAGTTTTGTGCAGAGCAATGAGCACAGATTTATTTGCATTCTTATACATGCAGATATCCAGTTACACCAGCACTATTTGTTGAAGATGTTTTCTTTTTTGCCTTGTATATTTCCAGTTTCTTTATTAAAAATCAAGTGTCAATAGTTGCATGTATATATGTCTGAACCTTCTATTTAATTCCATTAATCAACATGTCTGTATTTATACCCCTTGCAGTTTTTATTACTACAACTCTGTAGTATAGCTTGCAATCAGGGATACCTCAAGAGTTCTTTTATTGTATAGTGTTGGGGGAGGCTGTTTGTTCATTCCTGACAGCTCAGACTTGAAATAATCATACAGAAACTATATTATCTGCAATGCTGTTCAGCTAATAACTTAAGCTTATTTCTGTCTTACTCTTATATCTTAAATTAACCCATTTCTTTTATTTATTTTTTTATTGAAAAAATTTCTTCCTCCTCCATGCCTCCCATTTCCCTCTGCTCCCTCCCCCCCCACTCCTCTCCCTATCCCTCTCCAGTCCGAAGAGCAGTCAGGGTTCCCTGCCCTTTGGGAAGCCCAAGGTCCTCCCCCCTCCATCTAGGTCTAGGAAGGTGAGCATCCAAACTGGCTAGGCTCACACAAAGCCAGTACATGCAGTAGGATCAAAACCCAGTGCCATTGTCCTTGGCTTCTTATCAGCCTTCATTGTCCGCCATGTTCAGAGAGTCTAGTTTTATCCCATGTTTTTTCAGTCCCAGTCCAGCTGGC
>NW_004949967.1:4741-5316 GCF_000317375.1 Microtus ochrogaster
AACCCAGTGCCATTGTCCTTGGCTTCTCATCAGCTCTCCCTCTCCAGTCCAAAGAGCAGTCAGGGTTCCCTGCCCTTTGGGAAGTCCAAGGTCCTCCCCCCCTCCATCCAGGTCTAGGAAGGTGTGCATCCAAACTGGCTAGGCTCACACAAAGCCAGTACATGCAGTAGGATCAAAACCCAGTGCCATTGTCCTTGGCTTCTTATCAGCCCTCATTATCCGCCATGTTCAGACAGTCTAGTTTTATCCCATGCTTTTTCAGTCCCAGTCCAGCTGGCCTTGATGAGCTCCCAATAGATCAGCCCCACTGTCTCAGTGGGTGGGTGCACCCCTTCCGGTCCTGACTTCCTTGCTCATGTTCTCCCTCCTTCTTCTCCTCATTTGGACCTTGGGAGCTCAGTCCGGTACTCCAATGTGGGTCTCTGTCTCTATCTCCATCCATCTCCAGATGAAGGTTCTATGGTGATATGCAAGATATACCCAAGAGATGCCCTATCATATTATAAAAGCATTTGTTCAACTATGTTCATAGCAGCATTATTTGTAATAGCCATAACCTGGAAACAACCTAGATG
>NW_004949967.1:6840-8792 GCF_000317375.1 Microtus ochrogaster
TGTTCTTGGATTCAGTTTGCAAGTATTTTATTTAGTATTTCAGTATCATTATTCGTGAGGAAAATTGATCTGTAATTCCCTTTCCTTGTTGTATCTTTGTGTGGTTTGGGTATCAGCATAACTGTGGTCTCATACAACAAATTTGACAATGTTCATTCTGTTTTTGTATTGTGGAATAATTTGAGGAGCATAAGTATTATCTCTTCTTTGAATGCCCGGTAGAATTCTGCAGTAAAACCATATGAACCCGGGCTATTTTTTTTAGTTGGGATATTTTAATGGATGCTTCTATTTCTTCAGGGGTTATAGATGTATTTAAATTGTTTATTTCATCTTTATTTAACTTTGGTAAGTGGTTTCTATCAAGAAAATTGTCTGTTTTGATTTTCCAATTTTGTGGAGTATAGGTTTTTGAAATACGTCCTTATCATTCTTTGGATTTCCTCAGTGCCCATTGTTTTATCCTCATTTTCATTTCTAATTTTCTTAAGTTGGATTTTCTTACTTGGTCTTTTAGTTAGTTTTGTTTATCTTGTTGATTTTATAAAATAACCACTTGTTTGTTTCATTAGTTCTTTGTATTTTTCTCTTTGTTTCTATTTTATTGATTTTGGCCCTCAGTTTGATCTTTATTCGTAGGTCCCAGACTCACACCCAGACCCACAGAGGACCTAGCTCAGGCCTACTTACTCGGAGGTCCCAGACTCATGCCCAGACCTGCAGCAATCTCTGGCTCTGGCGGTTGTTCCCCTGTACCTGCTTCTGTGAAGTTTTTCTGTCTCAAGCCAGCTCTGGCCTAGGTTGCTGGCCCAGTCCTGCTTCTGCAATTTTTCCTGGTCCAGATATGCTTCTGCTCACATGGAGTTCACTGTCCCAGGCCTGCTCCGGTCCCTGGCTCAGTCCTGCTTTTGTGGAGTTCGTTGTCTCAGGCCTGCTCTGGCCTAGGTTGCTGGCTCAGTCCTGCTCCTATGGAGTTCACTGCCTCAGGCCTGTGTGAGAATATCTATCCAAGTTAGGAGCTGGTCCTTTGTCAGTTATCTTGACCTTGGTGCATCAGGAGGACTGTTTTTCTGATAGGTGTGTCCTGTATCTATTTTTCTGACTATATGGCCTAGATCCATTCTTATGACTGGCGTGGCCTGTATCTGAGCAATGGAGGCTTCTTGTGGTTGAGGGTGTGGACAGACCTCAAGGCTTGTGATGAGGTGGGAGTGGTTGGTAGTGGCATGGGAATTTGGGAACAGAATCTAGAGACTAGGGCAGTGCAGCTGGCAGGTGATTTACTTACCTATTCTTACTGCTGTGATCTGCACCTGAGTAGTGGAAGTCCATTGGGATTGGGGCTTTAATACATATTTTAGGTAAATGTTTAATATAAATATTTAACAGGACTCTTTAAATATATCCTTTATGTTATTTGTCTCCACTTTTTCCATCTCCTCTGTGTTACCGTCATCCCCTGACTCCTTAGTTAAGATCGCCTGCATTTTCCCCTTTGCTATACTTCTGCCCTTATAGTTCCCATTCTCCCCTCCCATCATGCTTCCCTTCTAATTTCCTGGCATCTGGGGTTACTTCAAATTATTCTCAAATGTACAGACTTGGATCTAAGATTGACAAATAAAAGAGGTCTTTGTTCTTCTGGGTCTGGGTTACTTCTCTCAGTATTACATTTTTCTGGTTCCATCAATTTACCTCCAAATTTCATTATTTTCTTACAGCTGTATAGGATTCTGCTATATACAAACCCCGTTTTCATGTTCTGTTCATCATTTCAAGGACATCGAGGCTCCTCCTATTTTCTAGCTATAGTGAATATGATTGCAATGAATGTGACAGAGAAAGTATATATGCTGGAGGATATGGAGTGCTTTTGATATATTCCAAGGAGAACTACAGATCTATGACAAATCACTTTCCAGGATTTTGAGACTTCCCCACAGTAATTTCCA
>NW_004949968.1:0-697 GCF_000317375.1 Microtus ochrogaster
ACACACACCTATGTCTCTTTCTCTCACAAACACACCTGTCTCTCTCTCACACACAAACCTCTCTCTCACAAACACACCTCTCTTTCACACCTCTCTTCTCTCTCACACACACACGTCTCTCACACACCTCTCTCTCACGGATACACACCCCCTCTCTCACACACACAACTGCTTCTCACAAATACACACCAAAGTTTCTCTCTCACACACACACCTCTCTCAAGCACACACACACACACCCCTCTCTCTCCCTCACAACCTCTCTCTCTCTCACACACACCTTTCTCTCACACACAAACACCTCTCTATCATATACACCTCTATCTCTCAATCTCTTTCTCTCTCACACACACCTCTCTTTCTACACACACACATCTCTCTCTGTCACACACACACACCTCTCTCTAAACACACCTCTCTCTCACAGATACCTCTCTCTCTCACACACACAAAGACCTCTCTCTCACACTCACACACCCCTCTTTTTCACACACACACACACACACACTTCTCTCTCTCACACACACCATCTCTCTCACACACACAAACCTCTCTGTCCCACACACAACCAATCTCTCTCACACACACACTTCTCTTTCTCACATTCACACACCCCTCCCTCTCTCCCACACACCTCTCTATCTCTCATTCACACACACAACTCTCTCTCACTCACACACACACCTCTCTCTCACAC
>NW_004949968.1:1101-1663 GCF_000317375.1 Microtus ochrogaster
CACACACACCTCTCTCTCAAACACACACACAGAAATCCCTCTCTCAAACAGACATCTCTCTCTCTGACACATACACACCTCTCTCAAAGACACATCTCTCTATCTCGCTTTCACACACACACACCTCTTTCTCTCTCACACACACCTCTCTCTCTCCCACACACCTCTCTCTCTCACAAACACACCTCTCTCTCGCTCACACACAAACATCGATGTCTCTCTCACACACACACCTCTCTCTCACACACACAAACCTCTCTCTCACACACATACCTCTCTCTCTCATACACACAGACCTCTCTCTCTCCCACACATCTTTCTATCTCTCACAAACACCTCCTTCTTTCACATACACACCTTTATCTCTCACACACAAACACAACACTCCTTCTCTCACATACACACAACCCTCACTCTCTCTCTCTCTCACACACACACCTCTCCCTCAAGCACACACACTTCTCTTTCTCTCTCTCTCTCACTCACACACACCTCTCTCTCACACATACAACTCTCTCTCAAACAGACACACACCTCTCTCTCTCCCACACACACCTCTCTC
>NW_004949968.1:3083-3614 GCF_000317375.1 Microtus ochrogaster
CACGCACACAGACCTCTCTGTCTCACACAAACACCTCTCTATCTGTCACACACGCATATCTCTCACTCTATCACAGATACACACCTCTCTCTCTCTCACACATCTCTCTCTCACACATACACATCTCTCTTTCACTCAGACACACATCTCTCTCTCACACACACACATCTCACTCTCTCTTTCACACACACACCACTCTCTCTCTGTGCACACACACACCTCTATCACTCTCCCACACAAACTTCTCTCTCAGACACACAATCTCACTATCACACACCACTCTCTCACACACTCACACCCCTCTCTCTCACACATACACGCCTCTCAATCTCTCTCCCTCACACAAACACAACTCACTCTCTCTAAAACACACACACCTCTCTGTCACATATACACACATCTCTTTCTCTCACACACACCTCTCTCTCTCACACAAACACACTCCTCTAGCTGTATCACACTCACTTCTCTCTCTCACACACACACCTCTCTCCCTCACAAACACACATACCTCTCTCACTCTCACACACC
>NW_004949968.1:5304-8099 GCF_000317375.1 Microtus ochrogaster
CACAACTCTTTTCTCTCACAAACACACCTCCCTCTCTCTCACACACACACCACTCTCTCTCACCTATACACACTTCTCTTTCTCTGTCAAACCCACACACCGCACTCTTTGTTTCTTTTTCCCTCTCTCACACACACCTCACTCTGTCTCACACACACAACTCTCTCTCACACACACCACTCTCACACACACAACTCTCTCACAATCTCACACACGCACAGTTCTCTCTATCACACATACATTCCTCACTTTCTCTCACATACACATTCTCTCTCTATCACACACACACCTCTCTCACACAACACACCTCACTGTCTCTATCCCACACACATAACTCTCTGTCTCACACATGTACCTCTCTATCACACACACACAGACCTCTCTCTCTCACACACACACATCTCTATCTCAAACACACACAAAGAACTCTCTCTCACACACATAGACACCTCTGTCTCTGACACACAAACACCTCTCTCACACATACCTCTCTGTCTCTCTTTCACACACACACACACACACCTCTCTTTCTCTCACACACACCTCTCTCTCACACACACACACCACTCCTTCTCTCACATACACACACCTCTCTTTCTCTCTCACACACATCTCTTTCTCTCTCTCTCACACACACGCCTCTCTTTCAAACGCACACACACCTCTCTCCTCCCACACACACCTCTCTCTCTCTCACACACACTGCTCTCTCACACACATCACTCTCTCACAAGCACACACCTCTCTCAGACACACACATACCTCTCTTTCACACACCTCTCTCTCACATACACACCCCTCTCTCACACACACACTGGTTCTCTCACACACACACCTCTTTCTCTCTCACACACATCTCTCTCAAACACACACACAGAACTCTCTCTCACACAAACACTTCTCTATCCCTGTCACACACACGCATACCTCTCTTTCTCTATCACACACACACACACCTCTCTCACACACAACTCTCTCTCACACACACCTCTCTCTCACACACATACCTCTCTTTCTTCCTCACACACATACATCTCCTTCACACACACACTTCACTCTCTCTTTCACACACACACACCACTCTCTCTCTGTACACACCCACCTCTATCACTCTCGCACACACACTTCTCTCTCTCACACACACACCTCTCTCACACACAACCCTCTCTCTCACACACACATAACCTTTCTCTGTCACATACACACACCTCGCTTTCTCTCACGCACACCTCCCTTTCTGTCTCACAAACACACACCTTTCGCTGTAATAACACACATTTCTCTCTCTCTCACACACACACCTCTCTCTCACACACACAACTCTCTTTCTCTGTCAAACCCACACACCGCACTCTCTATCTCTTTTTCCCTCTCTCACACATATGTCACTCTCTCTCACACACTCCTCTCTCTCACACACACCTCTCTCTCACACACACATCCCTCTCTCTCACTCACACACACCTCACTCTCTCTTTCACACACACCCCTCTCTCTTTCACACACACACACACCTCTCACTCTTGCACACACAAATCTTTATTTCTCAAACACACACACCTCTCGCTCTCTCACAGACACACACACACCTCCCTCTCACACACCTCTCTCTCTCTCTCACACACACACATACCCCTCTCTTTCTAACACACACCTATCTACTCTCACACACACACCTCTCTCTCACACACCACTCTCTCTCACACTCACACCCCTCTCTTTTGCACATACACACCTCTCAATCTCTCTCTCACACACACAAATCACTCTCTCTAACATACACACACACCTCTCTCTATCACATACACACATCTCTCTTTCTCTCACGCACACCTCTCTCTCTCACAAACACACTCCTCTCGCTGTATCAAACACACACCTCTCTCTCTGACACACACAACTCTCTTTCTCTGTCAAACCCACACACCGCGCTCTCTCTCTCTTTTTCCCTCTCTCACACATACTTCACTCTCTCACACACACACACCTCTCTCTCACACACACACACGTACACCCTCCTCTCTCTCACACACACCTCTCTCTCACACACACTTCTCTCTCTAACACACACCTTCCTCTTTCACACACACCTCTCTCTCTCACACACACACAGGTCTCTCACACACACCTCTTTCTCTCTCACACACACACAACTCTCTCTCAAACACACACACAGAACTCTCTCACACACAAACACCTCTCTATCTCTGTCACACACACGCATCTCTCTCTATCACACACACACACCTCTCTCTATCACACACATCTCTCTCACACACATACATTTTTCTCTCTCTTTCACTCAGACACACACATCTCTCTCTCACACACACACACCTCACTCTCTCTTTCACACACACACCAATCTCTCTCTGTACACAAACACACCTCTATCACTCTCGCACACACACTTCTCTCTCACACACACACCTCACTTTCACACACCACTCTCTCTCACACACCCCTCTCTCTCTCACATACACACCTCTCAATCTCTCTCTCACACACACACCTCACTCTCTCTAACACACACACACACACCTCTCTCTGTCACATACACACACCTCTCTTTCTCTCACACACACCTCTCTCTCTCACAAACACACTCTTCTCGCTGTATCACACTCACTTCTCTCTCTCTCACACACACACATCTCTCTCCCTCACACACACACATACCTCTCTCACTCTCTCACATACGCACATCTCTCTCTCTGTCACACACACATACCTCTCTCTCACACACACAGGCCTCTCTCTCTCGCACACAGCTCTCTCTGTCTCACACACACACA
>NW_004949968.1:8199-8786 GCF_000317375.1 Microtus ochrogaster
CACACACCTCTCTCTATCACATACACATACCTCTCTCACACACACCTCTCTCTCTCACACACACACCTCTCTCTCACACACACTCACAAACCTCTCTCTCACACACACACCTATCTATCTCTCTCATACACAAACCTCTCTCTATCTTACACACACCTCTCTATCTCACAAACACCTCTCTCTCAGACACACACACATACACTTATCACTCTCACAAACACATGCACTTCTCCCTCCCTCTCACACACACCTCTCACTCTCACACACACACCCCTCTCTCTCACACACACAACTCTTTTTCTCTGTCAAACCCACACACTGCGCTCTCTATCTCTTTTTCCCTCTCTCACACGTACATCACACTCTCTCTCACACACACACCACTCTCTCACACACACACATCTCTCTCAAACTCACACACACCTCACTCTCTCTTTCACACACACCTTTCTCTCTGTCAGACAAACACACCTCTCACTCTTGCACACACACATCTTTCTCTCTATTTCTCAAACACACACCTCTCCCACTCTCACAGACAAACACACACACACCTCCCTCTCACACAGCTCTCTCTCACACACACA
>NW_004949969.1:0-428 GCF_000317375.1 Microtus ochrogaster
TTTGGAATTATGATTAATAGGGTGGTATTTATTTAAAGGGGAAAAAACTTACAGATCACCGTCAGCCCTCTGCGCAACCAGGAAGGGAGCCTAATCGCCGGCGGAGCAGGAAATGAAGAGAGAGATGAGAGGGAAGTGGCCACTTTTTTAAAGGGAGAGAGACCACGCACCAATGGGCTGATATCTCAATGGCTATAGGCTGGAGGAGTTGAAGGACCTCCCGCAACATCTATCTATGCAGAATATAATCTCTACTTATCTAAAAACCCTGATTGTTCTAACTATAAGTATGACAAACATAGATGAATATTGATCTATAATTCTTAATGCCTATATAATTTAAAGACTCATATGAGAATATTATACAATAAACAACTGTGCAACAAATGAGGACAATGAACTCAAAATGTAAACAATGTATAAGTATC
>NW_004949969.1:2878-6739 GCF_000317375.1 Microtus ochrogaster
TCACAGCAACAGCAACCTAGCAGCTTTTCTCTGAATGGGATTCCAGAGGCCCCACTTGGAACAGAAGTGGATGAAGGGAATCACAGTTGTGCCAAACTGGCACATTCCCAAAGACCCCCAAAGAGAGACTGGGGAGGGGATGATCAATGGCTGACTTGACTGGTCAGGAAAGCTAGTAAACCACCAGAGGCCCCATGAAGAATCCGCTCCAGGGAACTTGTCAGGTCAGGATTGGTGGGCCATCTGGAAGCCGCAACTTAGTTCCTTGGGAAGGCCACATCCTTCACCACAGGAGGCTCCTCTTCAGAGGTCACACTAAGCCCAAGGATTGGGGAGCACCAAGCCTGGCTGAGGTGGCGCTGAGAAATGCTAGCTTTTTCACATAGGCAGTGGGCAGAAGTGGAAGAGGAAGGCCCTTGAAGACACTCCTACCTGTAAGAGCTGGGAAGACATTGGCATTCGCTATAGGGGGAGGGAACACCCCCGACTGTGTAAGGCAGCACCTGCACGGTGCTGGTGGACTCCAGGTCAGCACAGGGACTTCAGGGGCAAGCATCCTCCTCTCGCGGATGCTCTGGCCCCAGTCTCTACATGCTATAGCAGGGAGAACTAGCTGTCAGCAGAGGTGGGCAGGATTACACAGCCCAAGAGGAAAGATGAGCCATCAGCTGGGCTTATTCCTGAGCAGCGACTAAGGGAGCCAAAGCCTTTGTTTGGTTTTTAATACAGCTAAGACGGCTCTCCCGTTAGTGAGCTCCCCTGTGGAGTGGGGTGCGGAGGAGGCTCAGTGACGCCCCAGGACCGGGCACTGAGGGAAGAGTAATGCGCCCTGGGCTCGGGAGATGATGCTAGGAGTTCGAGTGTCAGCGCGCAGGCGCCGATAGCGGAGGCTCCTTGGCCAGGCAGTATAGCTGGAGCCCTTGGTGAGCCTTCCAGGGCCTGCGTTTCCGCCTATGGTGACGGCGGAGGCAGCAGGGCCAGCAGTGGCAACAGAGAGCAGGGCGGTTCAGCAATGCAGCCCCGGCAAAACACGGACAGCCCGGGCCTGCCGTGGGGTGCAGGAGGCCCGCGACCCCCCCCCCATCGACCCTGGCCTGGGGGCGCTCCCCAGAAGGATGGTCAAAGAGCAGGCAGTTGGACTGGGTGTCAGGCAGGGGAGGGGCAGCCTGCCTTTATCAAAGTCAGAGGGAAGCTGCTGTGCTCTGTGACATAATGGTTTGACCCAAAGGAGGGGGCTTCTCTGGATAAGCTCTCCCAGGTGACAATATAGGGAACCTGATCCAGTTGGCCATAAGGGTCAGGCTGGAAGACTTTTTCTTTAACCTGCAAAACAGTATCTAGATTGAAGGTCCCGCCCTGTGGCCAGTCCAGTTTAAAAGTGGGCCATTCCAAGGAGCAGACCGCTTCCCAGCGTTACTTTTGTATTTCCAAAGACTCTATCTTTAACCTCCTTCCAATGATCTAAAGTCAGGGTCGATGGGGAGGTCACTTGCTGCCCCATGGTACCAGATTTAGACTCGAGTACAAACAGATATACAAAAACAGAGACACTTCATGGAAAAGACATGAAAAGCCAAAACCAAACTCAAAATCAGAAGCTGCGCACCACTACAGATTCAGATGGAGGTAAGCGACAAAAAGTCATGCCTCCTGGTCACTCTTAGCCCCTTCAGATTACTGGAGCATCCTCCAGACCTCATTCAGATACTGGCCCTACATAGGTACAATTTCTCAGAATAGCAATGAACGCAAACTACAATAGTCACAGAAACAAAGCAGACAGACAGACAAAGACAATATGAGCGCTCCTACCTCCGTCTGGGCCTGGAATGGGTCTGGAAGCAACTCACTTCTCGGCCAATGCACCAAAATGTTGGACTAGAAGTCCAAACATCAGGGAAGAGTTGCTCCAGACACCACTCACATAACCATAATTGATGCAAAAGCAAGAGGAATTTATGCTGTTATGACAGGGTCCTTCAGGTTCGGGATATAAAGGACATCTGATAGCTGCTACAGCCCATCTTTTAAAGCGAAAAGCCATTGACACAAGGGGGGGGGACCTGAAGGTTGTTTTCCAAATTATTGGATTGGCTTATTCAAAGGGTTACTAACAGTGACTGGTCTATTCCAGGGCAGGAGAATAGCTTCCTGATCAGGCGAGATGAAGAGGAGCATCTGTGAGCCATCCTGACTTTGTCCCAGTGACTAAATCAACACATCAGGAACTGAGTCAACATCTGTGGGTTGTCTTTGCCTCAATTCCCAGAATGGAGTTCTGTTTGAAGATTATTCACAAGGACACTGGAGGATGAGTAGTCAGGATGTGTGTGGGCGACTGTCGGCTTTCCAAATGTGAAGAGGCTTCAGAAAATGTCTTTAGAGCTGAGAGGCCTCAGAAATGCATTTAGAGTCCTTTAGCGATGTGCCTGGTGTCTGGTTTTAAATCAGTGGTGGCTTCTTTGTCATGGTTTGGAGCCAAATATCTGGACAATCCAGTTGAACAAAGTGTGCCCTAGCATCCTAACCTCTAACAGCCCTGATTAAAACACATTTATCATCTGGGTGATATAGAGGCAGTCCTCCCTCAGCTAATTCTACTTTGTGAGACTGAACTATTTCCAAGGCATTGGAAAATCCTTTATATCAGCAATTCTCCTCTTCTATATTGCGGCTTAGAAGTGTAGTGCTGCCCAACAGGTGATATCCCTTGATATCCTCCACATAGTTAAATATAAATGGAGATTTATGTAAAGGTTAAAGGCAAAGTGGTCAATATTGAGAAAATACTGGAGAAAGTAGGCTTCTCCGAGTTTGGCATATTGAAATTGACAAGAAAGATGTTTGTACACTCAGCGCCCTGCTCCCAATTCTCTAACCAGATTAAGCCCAAAGTGCAAGTTATTCAGAGACCTGTCCCTAGATTTAGGAATTAACAGGACCGCATGGGACTTCACAACACAAGGAATCTGGAGGCAGGTTCCCACACGGTTCCCGGGAGGATGCACCATGCTGTCTCCCGCCCCTCACCCTCTGCTCCTCCCCATCAGGAGACAGCATCCCCCCCCTCCCCCCGCACCATGTTGTGGTTTCTCAGCTCGCCAAAGCTTTCAGGTCATCATCTGCTGCAACAGCAACTTCACCAAAGCACAGAAGCCACTGGCGCCAGGTCCTCTGCAAAGTCCGTTCTGAATGCGGACGCCCTGAAAAACCCGGCACTACTTCTGACTGGCAGGTCACCTGGAGGGCCTGATTGGCTAGTGAGGTCTGAGTGACAAGAACACCTCCCACAGAGCTGTAGTGTGCTTAAAGACACAGCACAGAGGTTTCTGGTCATTCCTTCCACCCCAGTCAAACATCTTTTCTAGACTAACCAAGGTATGCATTTCAATATTACTTTCCCTGGCTCCAAAAGTAGACACTGTCATAATCTTGCACTCCATAGGAACCCCAAATGGTGCCACCATCAGGGAAACAAGTCAATAAGCATATGAACTATGGGCTCATTTCATTTTCTTTTTTTTTAACTTTTTTTTAAAATTTATTTATTTATTAAGGATTTCTGCCGCCTCCCCGCCACCGCCTTCCATTTCCCTCCCCCTCCCCCGATCAAGTCCCTCTCCCTCATCAGCTTGAAGAGCCATCAGGGTTCTCTGACTTGTGGGAAGTCCAAGGACCGCCCATCTCCATCCAGGTTTAGTAAGTTGAGCATCCACACAGCCTAGGCTCCCCCAAAGCCAGTATGTGCAGTAGGATCAAAAGCCCATTGCCATTGTTCTTGAGTTCTCAGTAGTCCTCATTGTCCGCTATGTAAGTCCGGTTTTATCCCATGCTTTTTCAGACCCAGGCTAGCTGGTCTTG
>NW_004949969.1:8339-8769 GCF_000317375.1 Microtus ochrogaster
AAATCCCATGTACAAGGAACATCTGTGTTGGAGCGATTATTCTGTTGTATACTCTGAAGAACTGTCACTCAATTTGCTTTAATAAAACAATGACTGTCCAGCAGATAGGCCTGAGACAGAGGGAGCATGTCTAGATTGTGTCATGCTAATAAATGTTCTACTATGTGGAGAATATGTGTTAACTTAAAAAATGTCACAGGTAGTTAGTAATAAGCCTGATATATTGGTCAAGTATTTTCAATTATTAAAAGCCTCGATGTAGTTACTTTGAACTGGTATGTAGGAAAGAAATGACTTTAAAAATGGCATTCCAATGTGTGGCTAAAATTATCAGATAAAATCTGAAATACCTTGGAAAAGGAATCTAAACACAAAACTACATAGTCAAATGCAGCTTCTCGGTAACTGCCTTTATTTGGTGGGCTATGCT
>NW_004949970.1:0-8768 GCF_000317375.1 Microtus ochrogaster
TTCTATTCAGAGAAACACATGTGCATTTCTTACAAAAGCATTTCATGAAATTCATACACTTTCAAAGAACGTGATTATCTTTAAAAGTAAAGCTTCTACAGTGAAAAGAAACACTGGTCTCACTTCTAACAATAGTTTGACATTTCCCAAACAAAAGCCCTTCTCTTCAAAGAAATGCATGTGCGTTTCTCACCAAAGCATTTCATGAAATTCATACACTTTCAAAAGAACGTGATTATATTTCAAAGAAAAGCTTCTACACTGTTAATTAACACTGGTCTCACTTCTATAAGTAGTTTGACATTTCCCAAACAACAGCTCTTCTCTTCAGAGAAACGCGTGTGTGTTTCTAACCAAAGCATTTCATGAAATTTATACACTTTCAAAAGAATGTGATTATCTTTCAAAGTAAAGCTTCTACAGAGAAAACCAACACTGGTCTCACTTCTAACACTAGTTTGACATTTCCCAAACAACAGCTTTTCTCTTCAGAGAAACGCGTGTGTGTTTCTCACCAAAGCATTTCATGAAATTCATACACTTTCAAAAGAAGGTCATTATCTTTCAAAATAAAGCTTCTACAGTGAAAAGCAACACTGGTCTCACTCCTTACAGTTGTTTGAATTTAGCAAACAACAGCTTTTCTCTTCAGAGAAACCCATGTGCATTTCTAACTTAAGCATTTCATGAAATTCATACACTTTCAAAAGAACGTGATTATCTTTCAAAATAAAGATTCTAACGTGAAAAGAAACACTGGTCTCAATTCTATAAGTAGTTTGACATTTCCCAAACAACAGTTCTTCTCTTCAGAGAAATGCATGTGCGTTTCTCACAAAAGCATTTCATGAAATTCATACACTTTCAAAAGCACGTGATTATCTTTCAAAGTAAAGCTTCTACAGTGAAAAGCAACACTGGTCTCATATCTAACAGTAAACTGACCTTTCAGAAACAACAGCTCTTCTCTGTAGAGAAACACATGTACATATCTCACAAAAGCATTTCATCAAATTCATACACTTTCAAAAGAACGTTATTATCTTTCAAATAAAGCTTCTACAGTGAAAAGCAACACTGGTCTCACTCCTTACAGTCATTTGAATTTAGCAAACAACAGCTTTTCTCTTCAGAAAAACCCATGTGCATTTCTTACCAAAGCATTTCATGAAATCCATACACTTGCAAAGACCGTGATTATTTTTCAAAGTAAAGATTCTATCGTGAAAAGCAACACTGGTCTCAATTCTATAAGTAGTTTGACATTTCCCAAACAACAGTTCTTCTCTTCAGAGAAATGCATGTGCGTTTCTCACAAAACCATTTCATGAAATTCATACACTTTCAAAAGAATGTGATTATCTTTCAAAGTAAAGCTTCTACAGAGAAAACTAACACTGGTCTCACTTCTAACACTAGTTTGACATTTCCCAAACAACAGTTCTCCTCTTCAGAGAAATGCATGTGCGTTTCTCACAAAAGCATTTCATGAAATTCATACACTTTCAAAAGAATGAGATTATTTTTCAAAGTAAAGATTCTAACGTGAAAAGCAACACTGGTCTCACTTCTATAAGTAGTTTGACATTTCCCAAACAACAGCTCTTCTCTTCAGAGAAATGCATGTGCATTTCTCAAAAAAGCATTTCATGAAATTGATACACTTTCAAAAGAACGTGATTACCTTTCAAAGTAAAGCTTCTACAGTGAAAAGCAACACTGCTCTCACTTCTGACAATAATTTGACATTTCCCAAACAACAGCTCTTCTCTGTGGAGAAAGGCATGTGTGTTTCTCACAAAAGCATTTCATGAAATTGTTACACTTTCAAAAGAACATGATTATCTTTCAAAGTAAAGCTTCTACAGTGAAAAGCAACACTGCTCTCACTTCAGACAGTAATTTGACACTTCCTAAACAACAGCACTTCTCTTCAGAGAAACGAATGTACGTTTCTCACAAAAGCATTTCATGAAATTCATAACTTTCAAAAGAACGTGATTATATTTCAATGTAAAGCTTCTACAGTGAAAAGCAACACTGGTCTCACTTCTGACAGTAATTTGACGTTTCCCAAACAGCAGCTCTTTACTTCAGAGAAACGCATGTGCGTTTCTCACAAAAGCATTTCATCAAATTCATACACTTTCAAAGAATTTGATTATTTTTCAAATTAAAGATTCTAACGAGAAAAGCAACACTGGTCTCACTTCTAAAAGTAGTTTGACATTTCTCAAACAATAGTTCTTCTCTTCAGAGTAATGCATGTGTGTTTGTAACAAAAGCATTTCATGAAATTCATACACTTTCAAAAGAACATGATTATCATTCAAAGTAAAGCTTCTACAGTGAATAGCAATATTGGTCTCACTTCTAACAGTAGTGTGACATTTCCCAAACAACAGCTCTTCTCTTCAGAAAAATGCATGTGCGTTTCTCACAAAAACATTTCATGAAATTCATACACTTTCAAAAGAACGTGATTATCTTTCAAAGTAAAGCTTCTACACTGGAAAGCATCACTGGTCTCATATCTAACAGTAAATAGACCTTTCTCAATCAACAGCTCTTCTCTGTAGAGTAATGCATGTGCGTTTCTCACCAAAGCATTTCATGAAATTCATACACTTTCAAAAGAACGTGATTATCCTTCAAGTAAAGCTTCTACACTGAAAAGCAACACTGGTCTAATTCCTTACAGTCGTTTGAATTTAGCAAACAACAGCTTTTCTCTTCAGAGAATCCCATGTGCATTTCTAACTAAAGCAGTTCATGAAATTCATACACTTTCAAAAGAACGTGATTATCTTTCAAAGTAAATCTTCTACAGTGAAAAGCAACACTGGTCTCATATCTAACAGTAATTTGACCTTTCTCAAACAATAGCTCTTCTCGGTGGAGAAACGCATCTGTGTTTCTCACAAAAGCGTTTCATGAAATTCATACACTTTCAAAAGAACATGATTATCGTTCAAAGTAAAGATTCTAACGTGAAAAGCAACACTGGTCTCACTTCTAAAAGTACTTTGACGTTTCCCAAACAACAGCTCTTCTCTGTAGAGAAACACATGTGCGTGTCTCAGAAAAGCATTTCATAAAATTCATACACTTTCAAAAGAACGTGATTATCTTTCAAAGTAAAACTTCTACAGTGAAAAGCAATATTGGTCTCACTTCTCACAGTTGTTTGTCATTTCCCAAACAACAGCTCTTCTCTTCAGAGAAATGCATCTGCGTTTCTCACAAAAACATTTCATGAAATTCATACACTTTCAACGAACATGATTATTTTTCAAAGTAAAGATTCTAATGTGAAAAGCCACACTGGTCTCACTTCTAACACTAGTTTGACATTTTCCAAACAACAGTTCTTCTCTTCAGAGAAATGCATGTGAGTTTCTAACAAAAGCATTTCATGAAATTCATACACTTTCATAATAAAGTGAAGATGTTGTTTTTGATATGTCAAAGTAGTGTTAGAAGTTAAAGCAGTATTCCTTTTCTCTGTAGAAACTTTAGTATGAAAGATAACCAACTACATTTGACAGTGTATGAATTTCATGAAATGATTTTGTGAGAAACAGACATGTATTTCTTTGAAAAAAGAAGCCATTGTTTAGTATATATCAAAGTATTGTTTGAAGTGAAAACTGAGTTCCTTTCCTCTGTTGAAGCTTTACTTTGAAAGATAATTACGTTCTTTTGAAAGTGTATGAATTTGTTGAAATGCTTTTTTTAGATACACAGATGTGTTTCTATGAAAAGAGAAGATGTTCTTTGAGATATGTCAAAGTATTGTTGGAAGTGAGAGCAGTATTCCTTTTCTCTGTAGAAACTTTACTATGAAAGATGACCAAATACATTTGAAAATGTATGAATTTCATGAGATGATTTTGTGAGAAACACACATGTGTTTCTTTGAAAAGAGAAGCCATTGTTTGGTATATGTCAAAGTATAGTTAGAAGTGAGAACTGAATTTCTTTCCCTATTGAAGCTTTACTTTGAAAGATAATCACATTCTTTTGAAAGTGTATGAATTTCATGAAATGCTTTTTTGAGAAACACACATGTGTTTCCATGAAAAGAGAAGCCATTGTTTGGTATATGTCAAAGTATTCTTAGAAGTGAGAGCAGTGTTCCTTTTCTCTTTATAAGCTTTACTTGAAAGATAATCACATTCTTTTGAAAGTGTATGAATTTCATGAAATGATTATGGGGGAAACACACATGTGTTTCTCTGAAAAACGAAGCAGTTGTTTCTGAAATATAAAAGCATAGTTAGAAGTGAGAGACATGTTCTCTTCATTGTAGTAGCTTTACCCCTGTGTTTCTTTGAATAGAGAAGCCACTGTTTAAGATATGTCAAAGAAGTTTTAGAAGTGATAAGGTTGTGTCTTTTCTCTGTAGAAGCTTTACATTAAAAGAGAATCATGTTCCTTTGAAAGTGTATGAATTTCATGAAATGCTTTTGTGATAAACACACATCTGTTTCTGTAAAAAGAGAAGCCATTATTTGGGATATGTCAAAGTATTGTTAGAAATGAGAACTGTTTTCCTTTTCACTAAAGAATGTTTACTTTGAAAGAAAATTACACTCTTTTGAAAGTGTATGAATTTCCTGAAAAGCGTTTTTGAGATACACACATGTTTAACTATGAAAAGAGAAGCCATTGTTTGGTATATGCTAAAGTATTGTTTGAAGTGAGAACAGTGTTACTGTTGTCTGTAGAAGCTTTACTTTGAAAGATAATCAAGTTTTTTTGAAAGTGTATGAGTTTCTCGAAATGCTTTAGTGAGAAACACAAAGGTTTTACCTGAAAAAATAGTTGTTGTTTGAGATATATCAAAGTGCTTTTAGAAGTGAGGACAGTGTTCCTCTTCTCTGTAGAAGCATTACTTTGACAGATAATCACGTTCTTTGTAAAGTGTATGAATTTCATGAAATGCTTTTGTGAGAAACGCACATGTGTTTCTCTGAAAAGAGTAGCCAATTTTTGAGATTTGTCAAAGTACTCTTCCAAGTGAGATCATTGTTAATTTTCTCTGTAGAATCTTTATTTTGAAAGATATTCACATTCTTTGTAAAGTGTATGAATTTATTGAAATGATTTTGTGAGGAATGCACATGTGTTTCTTTGAAAAGAGAAGGCGTTGTTTGATATATGTCACAGTATTGTTAGAAGTTAAAGGAGTGTTCCTGTTCCCTGTAGAACCTTTATTTGAAAGATAATCACGTTTTTTGGAAAGTGTATGAATTTCATGAAACGCTTTTGTGAAAAACACACGTCTTTCTTTGAAAACAGAAGCCGTTGTTTGGGATAGGTCAAAGAATTGCTAGAAGTGAGAACAGTGTTCTTGTTCTCTGTAGAAGCATTACTTTGAAAGATAATCACGTTCTTTGACAGTGTATGAATTTTATGAAATGCTTTTCTGAAAAACGGACATGTGCCTAGTAAAAGAGAAGCCTTTGTTGGCAATATGTCAAAGTATTGTTAGAAGTGAGAAGAGTGTTCATTTTCTCTGTAGAAGCTTTATTTTGAAAGATAATCACGTTCTTTGTAAATTGTATGAATTTTATGAAATGTTTTTGTGAGAAATGCACAGGTGTTTCTTTGAAAAGAGAAGCCATTGTTTGCAATATGGCAAAGTATTGTTAGAAATTAGAGCAGTGTTCCTTTAGTTGTAGAAGCTGTACTTTGAAAGATAATCATGATCTGTGGAAAGTGTATGAATTTCATGAAATGCTTTTGTGTGAAACGCACATGTGTTGCTCTGAAAAGAGAAGCCATTGTTTGATATTTCTCAAAGTACTGTTAGAAATGAGAGCAGTGTTCCTTTTCACTGTAGAACCTTTACCTTGAAACATAATCACGTTCTTTGTAAAATGTATAAAATTCATGAAATGCTTTTGTGAGAAACACAAAATGTTCCTTTGAAAGAGAAGCCGTAGTTTGATACATGTCACAGTATTGTTAGAAGTGAGAGCAGTGTTCCTTTTCTATGTAGTACCTTTACTTTTAAACAAAATCACTTTTTTTAAATTGTATGTATTTCATGATATGCTTTTGTGAGAAACACACATGTGTTTCTCTGAAAAGAGAAGATGTTGTTTGAGATTTGTCAAAGTACTCTAAGAAGTGAGAGTAGCAATATTTTTCTCAGTATAAGTTTTATTTGAAAGAATCAAGTTCTTTGTAAAATGTATTAATTTCATGACATGCTTTTGTGAGAAATGTACATGTTTTTCTTTGAAAATATAAGCTGTAGTTTGAGATATGTCACTGTATAGTTAGAAGTGAGAGAACTGTTCCTTTTCTCTGTAGAAGAATAAGTTTGAATGAGAATCACCTTTTTTGAAATTGTATGAATTTCATGAAATGCTTTTTTGAGATACAAAAATGAGTTTCTCTGAAAACAGATGCCACTGTTTGGGATACGTCAAAGTATTGTTAATAGTGAGAACAGTGTTCCTGTTCTCTGTAGATGCTTTATTTGAAAGATAATCATGATCTTTTGAAAGTGTATGAAATTTATAAAATGCTTTTCTGAGAAATGCACATGTGTCTAAGAAAAGATAATCCATTGTTTGCAATATGTCAGAGTATTGTCAGAAATGAGAAGAGTGTTCCTTTTCTCTGTAGAAGCTTTACTTTGAAAGATAATCACGTCATTTGTTAAGTGTATTAATTTTATGAAATGCTTTTGTAAGAAAAACACATGTTATTCTCTGAAAAGAGAAGCTGTAGTTTGAGATATGTAACAGTGTTGTTAGAAGTGAGAGCCCTCTTCCTTTTCTCTGTAGATGGTTTATTTGAAAGATGTTCATGTTCTTTTGAAAGTGTATGTATTTCATGAAATGCTTTTTTTTTTTAGAAAGGCACATGTGTTTCCCTGAAAATCGAAGTCATTGTTTGAGATTTGTCAAAGTATTGTTAGATGTGAGAAATGTGTTCCTTTTCTCTGTAGAAGCTTTGCTTTTAAAGATAATCACATTCTTTTGAAAGTGTATGAATTTCTTGAAATGCTTTTGTGAGAAACACACATGAGTTTCTCTGAAAAGAGATGCCATTGTTTGAAATTTCTGAAAGTGCTGTTATATATGAGAGCAGTTTTACTTTTCACTGTAGAACCTTTTCTATGAAAGATAATCACGTTCTTTTTAAAGTGTATGAATTTCATGAAATGCTTTTGTGAGAAACACACGTGTTTCTCTGAAAACAGAAGACATTGTTTGAGATATATCAAAGTATTATTAGAAGTCAGAAATGTGTTCCTTTTCTCTGTAGAAGCTATACTTTGAAAGATAATAATGTTCTTTGATTGTCTATGAATATTATGAAATGCTTTTGTGAGAAAAGCATGTTTTTCTTTGAAAGGAGTAACTATTGTTTGAGATTTGTCAAAGTACTTTTATAAGTATGAGCAGTGTTCCTTTTCACTGCAGATGCTGTACTTTGAAATGTAATCACCTTCTTTGAAATTGTATGAATTTCTTGAAATGCTTTTGTGAGAAACACATACATGTTTCACTGGAAAGAGAAGGAGTCTTTTCGGAAATTTTAGAAGTGAGCAAGTTTTCTTTTCTCTGTAGAAGTTTTACTTTGATAGAGAATCACATTCCATTGAAAGGCTTTGAATTTCATGAAATGTTTATGTGAGAAACACACATGCGTTTCTCTGAAAAGAGAGGCCATTGTTTGAGATTTGTCAAAGTACTGTAAGAAAAAAAAGGTAAAGCCTTTAGAACAGCTAGTACAAGAACAACTAGATGCTGGACATATAGAAGAATCTACCAGCCCTTTAAATTCGCCTGTATTTGTGGTTAAGAAAAAATCAGGTAAATGGAGAATGGTGACAGATCTCAGAGCTATCAACAAGGTTATTCAACCTATGGGCCCTCTGCAATCTGGACTCCCTTTGCCCTCTTTATTAGCAAAAGGATGGCCTCTTATAGTTCTTGATTTAAAGGATTGTTTTTTTCACTATACCTTTGCAAAAAGAAGATAGAGAAAAATTTGCCTTCACAGTGCCTACTTATGACCATGCTCAAACTTCGAGGAGGTAGCATTGGGCAATCCTCCCCCAGGGTATGATAAATAGCCCCTCCCTATGCAAATATTTTGTGAACCAACCACTGCAAATAATACACAAGAAATTTCCCAAATCTATAGTATACTATTACATGGACAACATATTGTTATCGGATGCAAACATAGATAACTTGAACAGACTGTTTGAAGAAATACAGATACTTTTACACAAATGGGGATTACAAATTGATCCTGAAAAGATTCACAAGGGAGATTCTGTTAATTATTTAGGTTATAGAATAGGTTTGCAAAAAATTAAGACACAAAAGACACAAATTCGGAGAGATTGCCTACGGACACTTAATGACTTTCAAAGACTGTTAGGAGACATTTCCAGTCTACAACCAGCTATCGGAATAACCCATGATCTAATAATTCATTTGAACAAAACCTTGGATGGTGATAAAGATTTAAACAGTCCTAGAGAATTAATAACTGAAGCAGAAAAGGAACAATGATTGTGGAGAAATTACAACAGGCACATGTAGACAGAGTGAATCCAGAGCTCGATTGTATTCTCGTCATATTACCATCAAAAATTTCTCTTACAGGATTTTTAATGCAGAGAGATGATATTATCTTGGAATGAATCTTTTTACCACATATACCAAGTAAGAAACTGAAAACTTATGTGGAAAAAGTCTCTGAGTTAATTATAAATGGCAAGCTGAGACTTC
>NW_004949971.1:0-1972 GCF_000317375.1 Microtus ochrogaster
TAATATGAGCATATATTAATTAAAAAATAACAAAGGGTAAAATAAATGAAAATAAATAAATACAAATTGTTGTGTTGTGTCTAAAATAACTGTTTTGCCTAAATAATTGTTACAGGTTTACTTTGACTCTTACCTAACATTGTTGTTATTATAGTTTTTTTTTCATTTAAAAATTCTGTACCCTGGATCTTCAGCACAAAGACTGAAGTATTAATTTTCTCTCAGTCAGAAACCAAAATGAATGGACTCATAATCTTAATAATCAGTGCAGTGGTTTATCTCTTTCTTGAGAGAATTATTTCATTTGTGGAGGCCCCAATTAGTTAACCCCATGTATACAAGACTCAGGCTCACTCCAGACCTTTAGAGAGAGTGTAAAGGATGCAGGGCATGTGCCTTTTGAAGAAATTCCAGGGCTCTATGCCCCTCACTAAGTCTGAAGAGGTCTGGAATGACCACTGTGTTCTCAGACACAAAGATGGACCAAGTTCTTCTGACACTTGTAAGAGATGTCTGTATACTGAATTCAGTTCTAGTTAAGAACTATAAGTCTCTAGGGAATACTTCAGAGTAACTAAGAAGAACAGGTCTAAGACGTTAGAACTCTTGGGAAACTCCTTAGAGTTGAGGAGAATAGGTCCCTTTGAGGAGCCTTATTAATATTTCAGAAGGAAACGCCTGATATGGAGCCTTCCCTTGTCTTTCTTCACTAAGTTGGTATAGCAACATTGGAGGGACTGGTTTCCTGATTTGACCTCTCATGAGAAATCTTGTTTCAGTTTAGCTCAATGTCCTTTGTTTATGGCTAGTATCCACTAATGAGTGAGTTTGTGAGCATGGGAGCCAAGGGGGGTAGAAAAAAGGGGAGAAAGGGAAGAGGAGGGGAGAAGGGGAGGGTTGGGGAGAGCTTGAGGGAATAGAGTAGTTGAGATGGAGGAAAGACAGATATGAAAGCAAGAAGAGAGAAATCTTGATTGAAGGATCCATTTTGGGATTAACAAGAAACATATCTCTAGAAAAATTCCAAGGAATCCACATGAATGTGTAGTGAAGAGCTGTGGGCAGGCCTGCTTAGCGTCCCTCTTCACTCCCACATGACTAGCTTAACAGCTGAAATAACAACACACAAATTGTATTCTTTTAAACACTGCCTGGACCATTAGTTCTAGCCTCTCATCAGCTAATTCTTGTTGAATGTGGAGCAGTGGACTACATTCCGGCCACCCCAGCTCCCGCATGGCTAGTTTATGCCATAAAATAATTACACAGAAACTGTATTCTTTTAAACACTGCCTGGCACATTAGTTAAAACCTCTTATTGGCTAGCTCTTACATATTGATCTAACCCATTTCTAATAATCTGTGTAATACCACAAGGTGGCTTACCAGGAAAAATCTTAACCTGTGTCTGTCTGGAGTGGGAGAATCATGGCAACTGCCTGACTTGTCTTCTTTCTCCCAGCATTCTGCTCTGTCTACTCCACCCACCTAAGGGCTTACATATCAAATGGGCCAAGGCAGTTTCTTTATTAACCAATGAAATTAACTCCTTCATCAAATTCTCACATTAACCCATTTGTATTAATGTGTGTAGCACCATGAGGTGGTGGCTTACTGGGAATTTTCTAACCTACATCCATCTTGGGTCAGAGCTTCATTGCATCTGCCTCACTGACTTCTTCCTCCCACAGAGCAGGGTGTTTTGTTCTCTCCTAAGATTGGATGGGGGAGAGGGTGTGTGTGGGGAATAGGAGGGAAGTGGGAGGAGGAAAAGAAGTGGGAATTTGAATTGGTATTTTTAAAGTAATAAAATAAAATAATAAAAAAATACAAGATGGAGAAAATAAAAAGAACCAATGTAGTAACCACAACCCCTTCCATAAGATCACACTCCATATGGAAATGTCTAATAAGGTGGCCTCTAAGTCATGAAATATACCTTTCATCTGAAGACAATTTTTAAGTATAGCTT
>NW_004949971.1:2139-8768 GCF_000317375.1 Microtus ochrogaster
TGTGTATATTCACAGAACTTACGGAATGAATATATCCTGTATATATGTCATATATTTTCCATATATATGTATATACATATAAATGCACACACACATATATATGTACATGTATATGAGTCCAGTTAATCTAACAACAGCTAGCTGTGAACAAAAAGGTCAAGAATCTAGTAGTTGCTAAGTCCCCCAAGGCTCAGTGGATCAGCTGGTCTTCTGTATCTTCTGGAGACCTGAAGAAGTGGGATCCAATTTCAGTAAAGGAGTGGATATGCTAGTAAGGTGAGGGGAAACAGGAAAAGATAGAGCTTCCATCTTCCATGTTCTTATATAAATTTCCAGCAGAAGGTGTGGCCCAAGTTAAAGGTGTGTCTTCCTGCCTCGATATCTGGACCAAAGGTTCATGTCTTCCCAGCTCAAGATCTGGGTCAAAGACCTGTGTCTTCCAGCTTTAAGGTACAGATCAAAAGTGTATGTCTTCTTGCCTCAAAGGTTCTGACTAGAAGTATATTCAACCACTTAAAACCAAGCAGAAAATATCACCCAGTTTTGACCCCCATTTCTGGATTGTAGTTCATTGTAGATGTAGTCAAATTGACAATCAAGAATAGCCCTCACATTACCCATTCAATTTCTTTTCCTACCAATATCTATATTAGCAGATTAAGGTCTTCATAGCAATGGGTGTCTAACTCTGCAATCTGCACCAGATGGAGTTCCTGGACCAGCATTCCTGAGCTCCACTTTGACAGACTTGGACTATCAGCCACAGGGACAAAAACTTGAGACTCTTTACTTGGCTGTAAAGTTGTTTCCGGGTAACAAGAACAGGAGCCCACATTGCTTTTACAGAACATTCCCTAGTACTTCCATTCTGTTAGACTATTTTTTGCAACAATACAAATCTCTGTATAATGTCCACTTCTAAAGAATGAAGCCAGATCATCTTGCATGTCTAAAATGGATTTACAGCAGTATGTGATCACAGAAATGTCTCGCTCATTTGTAGCTCATGATATATAGAAAGTCATTGGGAAAGGAAATACAAGAGATCTTAGAAAATATAAAATTGCTTTTTATTATAATCTATGTGAATATGGAGTATGAAGTATTCAGTGTCATGATGTGGTGGTCTAAGATCTTGATTTATGTGTGTGATATCAGCCAGTATAAGCACAGAAGTCCCAAGGAAAGAACTTAATAAAATAAGAAGGGTTAGAAATTAAAATAAATGAATCCTTTGCCCTACAAACTAATCCAATGTTTACTTACTTTTGGTCCTCTCTGCCTTATTCTAACAACATAGAAAAGGAATTACAAATTTACCTGAAGAATTTCAGTTTAATAAATACTGAGATACTAATGTATCTTTATACCAGACAGAAAAAAATGGGTAAAGAAGACAGTTAACAACCTCTGACCATGTTACCTGAGTCATAGTGATAATGGTGCTGAATATTAGTTTTGCTTCCCTGTAACCACCTGTAGCCATCATGAGTGACATCTATTGGAGGTGATAATACATATTGTCTTCATATTTTTATTTCTAAATTACCTAAATGTAATATTTTTTCTATTAAAGTGACTTGTTGCCAAAACTTTACACCACCCACATAGAGGGTCAGACAAATAAGAAAAATAAGGTCTTTTTTGTGATGTTGAACATAAAAGAACAGAAGACCCTCCAGTGATAAACCCATCAACTGTTTTCTTTCATTAAAGTGAAGAGTGAGGACAGTTGAAAATGGAAGATCAATTAATAGTTGCATAATTAAAGCAAATATATTAATTAGGTTGGATCATTGGCTAAAAAGTAGACATTACTGATGGCAATCTATAGTGTGAACTGATAAAAAGGAGCACAATTAGCTTCTTAAGCCAAGAATCTCGGAGCTAGAAAAGAAGAGAAATCTAAAAAGCAAATGAGACTGAGACTGAAATTCTGGAATCCCCACTGACATAAGAAAAAAATTAAAAACAGGTGAATCTGGAGTCAAAAATTAAAAAACCAATTGTTGTCTGGGTTTCTGTCCTGTCTGGTTTCTGTCCTCCCACCAGGTCCCACAGCCATTTAGCCCCAAAGAAATCACACAGAGTTCTATATTAATAATAAACTGATTGGCGCATTAGCTCAGGCTTCTTATTAACTCTAATAACTTATATTAACCCATTATTCTTTTCTATGTTAACCCATTATTCTTATCTATGTTATCCACATGGCTCAGCACCTTTTTTCAGCAGGGCAATCACATCTTCCTTCTTCTGTGGTTGGAACAGGACTGGGGAGGAATGGGCTTTCTCCTTCCCAGAATTCTCCCATTCTCATTGACCCGTCTCTACTTCCTGTCTGGTTTTCCTGCCTGTACTTACTGCCTGGCTACTGGTCAATCAGCATTTATTTAAAACATAATTGACAGAATATAGAAGAGATTTTCCTTTGGTTTCCACAGGAAATGGGAGACTGTGGATTCATTCTAACTTAAAAAATATCTGGTTTGATCTTCATCTGTGTCCTAATTGGCTTTAATTTGAGCTATGTAGCACAGTTTCACTTTGTTTGCAGCTTGGGGGAGGGGCTCTAAATTTGAATCCAGGTAATGAGAAAAGATCAGGAAACTTGACTCTTTGTAGTGGGAAGATAGTAGAGTCATTGTATCTAGAGTGAAGATTGGAATGCAATAGTGGTTTCTCAGGTAAAAGTAGAGTATATTAGGTGGCGGGGGGGGGGGTGATGGTGCACACCTTTAATCGTAGCACTCTGGAGGCAGAGGCAAGTGGATCTGTGTGAATTCAAGGCCAGCCTGGTCTACAAGAGCTAGTTCCAGGTCAGGCCACAAAACCACAGAGAAACCCTGTCTCAAAAAACTAATAATAATAATAATAATAATAATAATAATAATAATCATAATCATAATAATAATAATAATAAAGTGTATTAGTGTTTGTTGAAAGTACCTGGAACTTTAAAGAATTATAGTAGAGAACAGTGATTGTTTTATGATTTATAGAGCTGTTTTTCTGAAGGGGTTTTCCATCCATTGCATGACTTTAGTACAAGATATCCAGGTACTTAGAGGTTTTGAGTTATGGGATATTGCAAAGAGTACACAATAAGGACTGAAGTTAAAGGGCTGTGGTGATTTCCTTCTGAGAACATACAGAATAGATCAAAGAGGATTTGGTATGCGGAACCTATTAAACACCAAACACAACTTTTGTGTACAATCAATAAATATGCTTCTGTATGGAGCATTGTCACAGAAATGCTGCCAGAAGGACTAAAATTACTACACTCTTTTGTGACACTCCTTTGAACATCCTGTGCAACACAGAACACCCAACATTTTTCACTCAGCATCATGGGCTCAGAGAAGAGAGGGGTTTGGACACTCCAGGACAACATTACTACTTGACTATCAAAAAAGTACTCTAAAGTATAGGTGAGACTCCAGGATAGGGCATGAATATGGAGAATTCCCCATCTCATGAGCAGCATTATGTGATGTTACTGAAGTGTTTACTAAAAGGAAATGGAGTGCATTTGAGAGAAAAAGAGTTTACAGAGCTTTTGGTATTAGTTAACTGGCATTACTATTGGCTTCAGGCAACTCTTCCTGTTTATTTAAAACTGATAGCATGGAAGCAAGTGTTTAGAGCTTTAAGGAAACCTCATAGAGAGTGTGGCATATACCAGTGAAGATTTGGTCTTTATGTAAGTTGATCTCAAATGCTCTGGAGTCACTAAACAATGAGGAGTCACAGAAAGTTCACTCTGATGTGGAACATTCCTCATTTGTTGGTATCTTGTTACAGCTATCCCAACAGATGAAAACTGTTTTTTTATATTCTGACTTCCTATTGAAATATAATGTAAATACAAGGAAAAGAATAAAAAAAATGTAAGTCCACTGGATTTTCATATACTGACAGCAATCATGGTATCAGTATTTTGATACAAATTAGAAGCATCACCTTCAGGTCTGCTGAACTTTACTACAGAATACTGAGAAGTAATGCAAACTGAATACATGAAAGTTTATACTCAGCAGCAGCCTTGCCATTTAGTTGATGGCTTGAATTACCTGAAGTCCTGTACTACACTGACATCTGCTGGTTGTTCATGCTATACTCTTACACCCAAGCAAGGAAAGAAAAGAATGCCTTTTTTTCTTTCAAAGCAAGGTTTCTCTGTGCAGGTAGCCCCGACTGTCATGGAACTCATTTTGTTGACCAGGCTGGCCTCTCAAACTCAAAGAGATCATACTGCCTTTGCCTCCTCAATGCTGGAATTAAAGGCATGCACCACCACTGCTGGGCTATACTGTTCTTTTTTTAAGTGATGAAGGTTTTTTTTTGTTGTTGGTATATTTAACAAAACTTAACCTTTTATTTTGTGTCTTTGCATTTCATAAAGTGTAACAGGGTGCTAATATGAGTATCTTAAAATAATCTTCATTTCAAATTTTGATCTTCACAAACTTTCTTAGACAAATTTGCACTCAAGTCCTACTTGCAAAGTGCTTACTACAAAATATACTTAGAGAAATTCTGCTCTATACTGGTAATAAATTAATTGTTGTGGACTCCACTAAGTATCATACAAATATGCCTCCTCTGCTTATGGCCATACCATTCTGAACACAGATAATCTCATTTAATCACAGAAACAAATTTGAGTCCTCTTCTCTTAGAACTTACTATCTGGTTACACAAAGAGTTAGACAGGTTTTTACTACAAAACAAAGAGCCATTTCTCCAATATTTTGTGATGTGCAATGAAAATATGTTGTACGTGGCAATCTGAAACCGACACTTGTTAGGCAGGAGAAACTCCACAGCTCTAGTTTGCACCAAAAGCAGACAATGGTCATTCTTTTGTGGTGTGTTGCCAATCTGAGCCAGCAGAGTTTTCTGAATCTGATTACATCTAAGGATACTCAGAAAAATTGTTGAAATAAACTGAAAACTGTCAAGGCTGCAGCTTGTATTGACCAACACTAAGGTTCCAATTCAACACACAACCATAAGTCATACAAAACCTTCAAAACTTGACTAAGTTGGTAAAACATCTCTAGGTAAAAGCATTTGCTTTGCAAGCCAGACAAGCTGAGTTCAATCACTGGAACACAAGTAAAGATGGAAGGAGAGACCTGACTCAAGATAGTTGTCCTCTGCTTTCCATGTCCATCCACCAACACATTAAAAATAATAGATAATTTTTTAAACCCATTTTATAATGAACAAAATTGAAACCCCACATTCCTCTCCTCTCCTTGTCACTCTATCCTGGCCCACATGACTGACAGAAGCCTCCTATTCCAATAGAGGTCAATCCAGCATCTTGAACCCCAAATAAGACTATCTGCCAACCACCTGTACTCAGCCATCCTCTCCTCATCACCATATTCTTGCCCAAACCTCTTCCAGAGATCAGGTCAGCTCCCTTAAAACGAGTTAAGCCAGACCCAACTCTACCCTGTGGCCTGCCTTTGCCTCCTCAGCTTAACCCCAAGTGCCTTTCCTCTCCTTGCCTCCATATCCAGGCCCACACCTCAGGCAGACAGAAGTCTTCTATTTGAGGAGATGTCAGGCCAGCATCCTGAACCCCAGGTAAAGCTGCCCCCCACCTTGCTGGCTCTCACACATCACAACTTCAATCCCCCCCTTCCTCAAAACCATATTCTGTCTCACACCTCTGACAGAAGAATTCCACTCCAACAGAGATCAGGGCAGCTTCCTGAATCCCAGAGACCAAGACAATGCCTTGAAAATTAGACAGAAGCTTCCTACCCCACCAGAAGCCAGGCCTGAACTCCAAACACCAAAGGGGACCCACTGCCAGATCAGAGGCCACACACACAGCCAGAACTGGAGGCACAAGCTTGGGCAGCAACATACTATTTGACTAGATGGTATCTAGGCCATTGGGAGTCCAGCCCCCAATGTGGGTAGAAACACTCTACTCATCCACAGACCATAGCCACCAGAAGAGCAGAGAGGACACAGAAACCAAGGAAGAAAACATCCATCCAACAAAGACAAATCTAGAAATCGGTACCTATACCTATAATCACCACAAATCCAGAAGCCTAAACATAAGTGTAAGAACACAAACAACAGCAGCCAGGGCAATATGTCACCACCAGAGTGCAACCATACCACTACAGCAAGCCCTAAATATTCCAAGACCACTGGAGCACAATAAAATAGCCTTAAAACCAATTTTATGGTGATGATAGAGGTCCTTAAAGAGGAAATAAAAATTCCCTTAAAAACAATCAAGAAACGGACAATCAAAAAAAAATGGAGTAAATCAATAAATCTCTTAAAGAATATCCAGAATACCAAGAAAAAAACAAATAGTGATGGAAATGAATAAAAATCTTCAAAACCTGAAAATGGAAATAGAAGCAAGGTAAAGAACACTATCAACAAGACAAAAATAGTAGCCTACAGAATTGGAAAAGATTCTCGCCAACCCCATATCTGACAGAGGGCTAATTTGTTAAAAAAAAAAAAAAAAAAAAAAAGAAGAAGTGTAGTAATATGAACGGCAGGGCTGCGTCCTCAGAACCCCAGCCGCACCCTGGCCGCCTGGCTAGCTTATGCCCCGAAATAATTACACGGACACTGTA
>NW_004949972.1:0-8752 GCF_000317375.1 Microtus ochrogaster
AAAAATTATAAAAAGTTAAAAAATAATTTTGGACATATTTTTTATCCATCACAGAATGCTCTCTTTCCAATAACTAAAATATGTATTTCTTCTACATGTAAGCTCCTGATCATACTCAAAATAACCAAATTTTCACATTATTATAACAGAATATGAATGAACAGATTCCTGTATATTACATCTAGGTGCTAGTCACATATTAGGGTTTGGTATGCATTGATCTTAGGTACCCTGAAACCTTTTGTTATGAATATTTAATCTCAAGTTAGTCATTTAATATGTAAAGGATGGGACAAAAAATGTCATAAGCAGATTACAAAGGTAGGCCTTTGAAAATCCTATGCCATCTCTTTGTTCCAATCTATGTTTTTCTGAAATGACAGATTTTTTTATTGATTTTATTAAGGCTCCTCTAATGCATGTTAAATGTTTGAAAAACCTCATCAATCTTTTCCTGAATGATCAGTTAAAAAACTACTGTCACGTAAGAGTTTAATATAATGGCATCTAACTGCAGGGACCAAAGTCTATGCTAATCATTCACTGGCACCAAAGAATTAACTTGAAACCTAGTAAAATTTTAACAGCAATCTCTTAATACAAATGTGCTCTGTGGACTTACCATTGTATAATAGCCTAGAAGCATTGACTTATGTTCTTGTATGTGGTAGGACTCAAAATATCAGCAGAAGATACAATAGTGCAAGGATTTGACCAGGTGTGTGTGTGTGTGTGTGTGTGTGTGTGTGTGAACATGTATGTGTGTATTTATATTGTTTTTTTAAAAGAAGACTTTTAAAAATATATATTCATTTATTTATTAATTATGTATACAATATTCTTTCTGCGTGTATGCCTGAAGGCCAGAAGAGGGCACCAGACCTCATTACAGATGGCTGTGAGCCACCATGTGGTTGCTGGGAATTGAACTCAGGACCTTTGGAAGAGCAGGCAATGCTCTTAACCACTGAGTCATCTCTCCAGCCCTGTGTTTATATTGTTATACAAGGTCACAAGTGTGGAGCCCTGGCACTAAGAAGTTGTTATATAAACCAGACTGACCTTGAACTCATAGAGATTTATCTGTCTCTACTTTCCAAGTGCTGTGATTGAAGGTATTGCACCACTATGTCAAGAATGACTGTGCCTATCTTAGATGGTTAGTTTCTCCAGTCATACCATCATGGGAACGTGAATGTCCCCATCCTGAATGTCCTGTCTTAAGTTGAAAGAAGGCAAAGAAACTTAATTGTCATTGGTTACCATCTTCTGGTATAATAAGTTAAGGGAATGTGTGAAGCTTTACTCTGTGAAGTTTTGAGAGTACTTTCCAAAGCAAGTTTATAATCAGTTTGAAAATTATAGGTAGTAAAATAAAAAAATATGCAAATAATTGATTCAGAGAAAAAAAGAAAATAATAGGTAAACAAATTATGCCCAATAGAACACATGCTCCCATAACTGCAATACTACTAAGAAGTGATGTGAATGTTGACTGTTGACCATGATGGAACAACAGCCTTTTGTTAGAAAATATCTTCAACTGCTTTTGCTACAATAAAATCTAATTTAGCCATTTTCATTTCCATAACCTTTTGGTGTAATTTAACCAAATCTAAGGATTCAAAATGCCAAGTTTCTTTAAGATGTGATTTAATTCTTTCCCAAACAATAACACTTTGATTACACACAGAAGATGTAACACAAATCCATGAATAGCATGACATTTCAATTATACTTTGTTTTTTAGGCTCTGTAGCTCATCTCATAAAAATTGTACTACATTATACAAGCAAGGTATTCAAGTTCCATCTTTATCTTCTTGTGTCTCCTATGTCATAGAAACATTCTTAGATATTGATTAACAAACTCCACATTCTTTTCTGTTGTTGTTTTGTTTTTGTTTTTCGAGACAGGGTTTCTCTGTAGCTTTGGAGCCTGTCCTGGAACTAGCTCTTGTAGACCATGCTGGCCTCGAACTCACAAAGATCTGCCTGCCTCTGCCTCCTGAGTGCTGGGATTAAAGGTGTATGCCTCCACCGCCTGGCTCAAACTCCACATTCTTAATGGACAGAGACAAAGTCACTGAAGAAATCACAGTAATAGTAAGCATAACAAGAGCTAAACATCTCATTCCTTCATGTTATCCTCCTTCTTCCCCTTATCCCCCTCTGTTTCCTGTTCCATCTTCCCTTTGCCCCAACTCCCAATTTTCTAAGGAGAACTTCTCTATTTCCCTTCCCAGAGGATCCATGTATGTCTCTCTTAGGTTCTCTCTGGGATCAAGGACTATAGGCTGCTTATCTTTTGCTTTACATCTATATTCACTTATGAGTAATAACTTGTCAACTAGGTCTGGATTACCACACTCAACATTTTTTTCTAGTTCCATTTGCATGCAAATTTCAAGATGTCATTGCTTTTTTACCACTGAGTTGTACTCCATTGTGTAAATGTAGCACATTTTACTTATTCATTCTTCACTTGAAGAGCACTTAGGTTGTTTTCATGTTCTGACTGTTACAAATAATATTGGTATAAACACAGGTGAGCAAATGCCCTTGTGGTATGAGTGTGCATCCTTTGGGTATATGCTGAAGATGGTACTGTTGGGTGGAAGGACAGAGAAGGAGAGAAAGGAAAGAGATACCCTGATTGAGGGAATCATTAAAGGACTAACAAGAAGCATAGCACTAGGGAAATTCCCAGGAATCCACAAGGATGACCCCAGCTAAGACTGTAAGCAGCAGTAGAGAGGATGCCTAAATTGGCCTTCCCCTGTAGTCAGATTGATGCCTACCTTTGTAGGGTTAAGCCAGCCCCTTGGGGGCAGGTTTGCCTCGAGCGAATGTTTACTTATAAATCGCGCGGGGAGCCCGTGCGCCCCTTCTGCTTCCTGTGCTCCGCGGGAACCTTGGTCCTGTAAGTTTATTTTTTCATTAAAGCTGTATATATTCTTTACAATCTGCCTGCATTTATTTATGCCACTACATACCTTAATTGTCATCATAGAACCTTCATCCAGCAACTGATGGATACAGAGATTCACAGCAAAGCATGGGGCTGAGTCTCTTCAGACTAGTCCAAGACAGGGAGGAGAAGTAATATGAACAAAGTGGTCAAGACCATGGTGGTGATTCCCACAGAAGCAGCTGGCCTATGCAAGTGAGAGCCCATTGACTCTGGACTGATAGCAAGGGAATCTGTGTAGAACCAAACTAGGCCCATAGAATGTGGGGAATATGTGAGGCATAGGCAGTCAGCGACATCACTGACAGTGAAACCAGAATTTATTCCTAGTGCTTGAAATGGCACACTCTTTGGAGGATTACCTTGCTCACCCTAGATATAAGGGGGGGGGGGCTTAGTCCTGCCTTGAAGTGATGTGTCAGATTTAGTTTACTTTCAAAAGAAAGACTTATCTTCTCTGAGGATGGAGAGAGTAGAGTGGTAGAAGGGTGGGGTGGGAGGAAGGGAGGGAGTGGGTAAGGGGAAAACTATGAAAAATGAGAAAAGATTGCATTAAAAAATAAAAGAGCCGAAATCCCTCTATAACTAGTCTGATAGCACATATCTGCCTATTTAAAGCTTTCTTAATTTCTTCAGTTACTTGTAACTCTTTGTCATCAAACCATGGATCATTTACATGCACTGGAAATGTTACAAAAGATTGCTTTAACAGATGGGTATTATCATCCCTTTGAGAAATACACTTAGTCAGAGTGCAATTAGAACATGATACATTAAACACAGAAATTATCCACAGAAATATTCACCTTTCCCACTAAAAAAAACTTAAGACATTTAAAAATAACCATAAGCAGTTCTTTTTAGGGGAAAACAGATTTTGAAGAACTGGATTATTGTCGCTGTTCTTGTTGTTTTGGTCCTTTTGAATTTTTTTCTTTGTCTTCATTTTCAAATTATTTTTAAAAGATTTTTTATTTTATGTGCATAATGTGTCTACATTTGTAGCAGGGAGGCTGCTAGTTTGTTCCAGGCCACTTAGCCCTGAAATAATCACACATAAACTGAATTAATTAAATCACTGCTTGGTCCATAGCTCTAGCTTCTTATTGGCTAACTCTTACATATTAATTTAACCCATCTCCATTAAACTGTGTATCGCCACATGACAGTGGCTTGCTGGCTAAAGGTTTGGCATGTCTGACTCTGGTGTTGGCTCCATGGTGTCTCTCTGACTCCACACTTCTTTCTCCCAGTATTTAGCCTAGCTTACCCTTTCTACTGAAATTCTGCCTTGCTATAAGTCCAAAGCAATTTTCTTTATTTATTAATGGTAATCACAGCACACAGAGGGGACTCCCACATCACCTCCCCTTTTCTGTTTAAACAAAAAGAACGGCTTTAACTTTAAAATTACATATAAAAAAACAAGTATCAAACAAGAATTACAGTTACAATATTTATATCTATTTTCCTTTTATCAAAACTAAGGACAACTATAACTATAATTCTTCAAGTCAATCAAAGACTCCAGAAAGATATAATATTACCTAAGTAAACAGGAAGTACATCGCAAGCACCTTCCAAAACTCTAGAATTGACAGAGACTTCTCGTTGCCTCTCACCCAAAATTCTTCTATACTGTTAGGGTGTCCATCTTCAGCCTAGAGGCCCATAGTATCTAGCAGACTTTTCCACAAAGCAGAAAGTTTCAAAGACAGTTCTGTCTATATTGGCAGTTTGTCAGTCCCTTTTTTTATTCTGTGTCCCGAAGAATGTCTAGCAGACGCTTTCATGAAGCAGAAAACCTGAAGGATCATCTCACCTTTATGCAAGCTCAGCAGTTATTTCTCTGTGGGTCCTAAATGTCCAGTTAAGCAGTCCAGGCAAAAGCAGTTTCTTGCATAAATGGCTAACAAACTCCATACGGAGCCTCTTTGATATTCATCTTCCTCTTGAAGTAGCTTGGTGCTGCCAGGAGCAGATGTGTCTCATTGTCATAAAAAGTCTTAAGCTCTTAAAACATTTTAAATGCCATATTCTGATGGTCTTTGAAAGATTTGAAGAATATCCATCTAACTGAAATATGTGTGTGTATATTTATATACATAAAACATAACTAACATGACTACAAGCTTGACTATTATAGATGATTATCAATTAACCTATATTTATTAATTTATGCATTACATATTTAATTTAACTACACAATCATAATACCTTAATCAAGAGCAGAAATATATATATATATATAACAGAATTGACCTTAAATTTGTATCAATAAACCAAGATTCACACCAATGCAAATCTCTATAACACATCCCCTTTTAAATGTAAACAAACATTTATAGACAATATTAGGGAATATGGGCATAGTTTTCTCCATACTGCTTCCTGCTGATTGGGGGCACTATTAATCATATCTTTCATGGTGTATCCTGTGTGCTAGGTTCATCTTAGTCAGCAGTTAGGTGAAGTAATTTTTGAGGGTGTTCACGGCAACCTTTCAGAGGGGCATGGTCCATCAAACCATATTAGCCAGGAATGAATTCACAGGTTCTCATCTTCTGTGGAGACAAAAGAAGAACCTCTTTTCCAAAGCAACATATCCTTAAACTCAAATTCTGAAGTCAAGATACCTTTATAATATACATGCTGGTTTAGTTTAGCAACCCATTCAATTAAATCTCTCTGTACTTAGCTCCTTCACAGTAAAAAATAAATAAATAAAAGAAAACACAATAATATACATAATCAAAACTCTCTGTGTCTTTCCCATTTTTATGTGGCTTTTTTCCTTTACACCTTTTTTTCTATGAGTATCTGTACTCTATCTCTTTAAAGACTTTACACATTTTTAAAGTATTAACCTTATTTTATGACTATACTCTTTTTCTTCTCTCTTACAAGCCTATATACATTTATCTAACACTATGACTCATCTGGATTTGTCCTTATTGCATATTTGTAATCCAGGAGTGATTTTTAAAATGCTAAGTGCTTTTTAAAACTTAAGCTGCACCATTATTATGATATATATGGTACTTCCTACTTGCCCCACCCAGTTCAGCATGGTGGAGCCACTTGTGCCTCTAGGCCATGCACACCACCCCACTTCTAGGCACACAGCCAGTCCAAGTTGCTGCCAAGCAAGCTGTAGCATGCTGCTTACAAACCCCATCCAAATGCTCGGTTTCCCAAAAACATCAGAGTTCAAGCTAGCAGCACGGCCCATGGCCATGAAGCTGCTGTTTTGAAATGGCACTGCTGCTACCTCTGAATTAGCAAGACCTCTCTTAAAGTAACTGCAATATGCCCCTTCTAACAAAGTCCATTTGGAAAAATGTGACTAAATATTGTTTTTTAGTATCTAGAATTTCTTTCCAAGCCCTCTCAGGTTTTACATAGATTTAGTCCACTACATTGGCATCAATCAGTTGGCTATGTCTGTTATACTACTCGTGTGCCTGATTCCCATGAATGAGAGAAAATAGCATCAGATTCTCCCGGAACTGCTGATAGACAGTTGTAAGCCACCATGTAGGTATAGGTAATCAAATCAGAGCTCTGTAAGAGTAACCAATGATCATAACCACTCAACCATCCCTCCAGTCCCTATTCAGGGATTTTTTTGCTTTTGGTCTTTGTATTGTTGGTTTCTTTTGTTTTTGATTGAGAAAAATCATGAAATTGGGTGAGTTGAGAGGTGGGCAGGATCTTGCTGGTATTGAGGGGATGAGAAAAAGCATAATAAAAATATATTATGTGTGAAAAAACAGAAAGAAAGGAGGCTCATAGAGGATATTTATAGAATTAACTTAAGAGCAAACAAAGGGATAAAGGATATCCAAGACGTGACATCAAGGCAAAATAATGTCAGGTCAGTATATATGTTATGTGTTAAATATCATATATATGTCAATGCAAAAACACAACTCTCTTTGAAAGGGGATAAAAGAGTGACACTATGGACCAAATATGAATGAGTACATCCCAGAACCTGAGATTTTGCCTTACTATTTGCCAAATCCCATGTTCCTATGTTATATCAGTTTCCTGCAGTGTTATACTCACAAAAAGAAAAAAATTATACATCATGACATTTTACATCAGATGGAGGGTCACAGAAAAGTGGGGAAATATCAGCTATGGATCTCAGATCCTATCAGATGGCAGCATAAGATTTTTGATTGTCAGAAAATGGGGATTTTTGTACAGTCCAAAGACTATACTTAATGCTCACAAAGTCATTGCTCACAAATAGTAAGGACAGTAGACAGTTATTAGAAGGATGAGCAAAGGCCCTGAGTGATTTGACTCAGAACCAGCAACATTTTTTTTGCACCACACGACTGAAGTTCTATTCATTTGATTAGCCTTTGTAGTAACAACCCCTTTCCAGCAAATTTCATTCACATGTGTATATATGTATGTATGTATGTAGGTAGATAGTTTAATATGTTATACACATGGAGATGAATTTAAAATAGCATAATGTAACTCCTTGTGTACCTCTCTATTACTCATTGAACTGTAAGATCTCTGACACTTATCTTTCACTTACTGTTCTTCTGATATTAGAACAAAAGTTATTCTTACATTTACTACTTGAATCAACAAACTTTTTTTATTAAGAAATTTTTAATACAATCGTTTCTCCTTTTACATAACTATCCATATTCCCACTCCCTTCCCTCTATGAGGTTGGCACCAGTGAACTTTAAGATTCTGTCTTTATCAAGTCTGCCACAACATTAAGTAATATTTTTACAGAGGGAATGAATTGCTCAAAAACAGGTCATACAGGAAGGGTGGAGAATTGCATTGTAATTCTTTTGCATTAGCTTCCATATTCTTTTCATTAACTCCATTAAACAAATCAAAGATGAAGCAAATTACTCCCAAGGAAGAGAAAATAGAAAACACTTCACTATAGTTTCTATAAATTGTATATCTGACCAATGGCCACATGCAATGGAAATGATTAACTCTGATTTATTTTCTGGGAGTTGCAGCTCATTTTCCAGGGATGACCATGGCAGGTGGTAAACAAAGTTTCTCAGAAAGTAAATGTTTAACAGACTAAGTAAAAGAAAAACTATTGGCAGTTTTTTGGTTAGCTTTTAGGAAACAGTTCCCTCCCTAATACCAACAATACAACAGATCTCAGTTCTATAACATTAATGTTATGTGAAGACAGTCATATTAAGAAGAGGTCAAGATCAACAATATTTAGTATATTTCTGTCAAACAGAAATTTATTTAAAGGTTTATACGCTAATAGCTATAACCATTTCTATTTCCCATTGGAGACAGTCTTCCGCCTCAATGGCTTTTCAGGATCTCTTGAATCGAGTTGGAAATATGGGGAGATTTCAGATCCTTCAGATAGCTTTCCTTCTGATCTGCAATGCCACGTTGACTCCTCAGACTGTTTTGGAGAACTTCACTGCAGCCATCCCTGGTCATCGCTGCTGGGTCCACGTCCTTGATAATAATACTGCCTCTGATATTGACAGAGGGATCCTGAGCCAAGATGACCTCCTGAGGATCTCCATCCCACTGGACTCTAACTCCAGGCCAGACAAGTGTCGTTGCTTTGTTCAACCACAGTGGCATTTCCTTCATTTGAATGGCACATTCTCCAATGTGACAGAACCAGACACAGAGCCCTGTGAAGATGGTTGGGTGTATGAAAGAAGTACCTTCCTCTCCACCACTGTCACTGAGGTAAGTGACTTCAATAAAAACAAATCCTCAGGGGGTGAGTTTCTGGCCCCGCAGC
>NW_004949973.1:0-8751 GCF_000317375.1 Microtus ochrogaster
GATCCCAGGACTCAGGATGCAGAGGCAGGTGGATCTCTGTGAGTTTGAGGCCAGCCTGGTCTACAGAGTGAGTTCCAGGACACCCAGAGCTTCACAGGGAAACCCTGTCTTGGAAGGTGGGGGGAGGGGATAAAACACTGAAAACTGTTTTTTTTGTTGTTGTTGTTTTTTAAATTTTGTGCTGGGGAACTAACCCAGGCTCTCAAGCATGCTGAAGCAGTTGTTGACCCACTGAGTCCTAAATCCAGGCCTAGAATATTAATTTTTTTCAGATTTATTTTTAACTACATTCATGTGTGTGTTTGCTTGTACATGTCCTCGGAGACCAGAAGAAGGTGCTGGATCCCACAGAGCTGGAGTGGTGGCTGTGAGCATCCCACTGTGGGTGCTAGAAAGTTCTCTTAAGTGCTGCGCCATCTCTCTAGCCTCTGTGGAATTTTTAAATACACGATTTGTCTTTTAAAGGTATTTTCCAAGATTTCTATCAACTGATAAGTAGATAATCAAAACACAATATATTCATGCCATGGAATAATATCCAGCAATAAAAACGAAAGAACTACCAGGTTCATGCTACAGCACGTACAAACCTTGAAATCAGGTTAACCTGAAGAAGTCAGACAGCCAAGGATGGCGGCACAATCCTGTAGTCCCAGCATTCAGGAGGCTGAGGCAGGGGCATTAGGAGTTTCAGGCCAGGGGCTGGAGAGGGCTCAAGGATTAAGAACACTGGCTGCCTTTCCAGAGGACCTTCAGTTCCTGGCACCCACATGGCAGCTCACATGCCCTACTCCGAGCCCAAGGCACACACCTGGGAAACACTCATACACATAAAAGTAAATTAATTAATTAGAAAAAAGACTTTCAGGTCTGCCTGAACTACATGGGAAACCCTGTCAACAATCAAAACAGGAAGAAGCCAGATGGAAGGATGCATGTTCTGTGAACCCAGTGACATGTATGTCCACAGAGTGTTTCGGGACAGAGAGACTGGTGGGTCTGGGGGTGGAAGGTTTGTTTTCAGCATGGAAAGAAAAATCTAAAACCAATTGGTGGTGGTAGCATAACCTTGAATATGTAAAACCCCTTGAATTGCACACTGTAAGATGGCTCCTTGTATGTTCTATGAAGTGCATCTCAATACACCTGTTACCAAAAGGGGATACTTTACAAGGAAGATAAATTCACCAGCCACTGTAATTCTTGTGGCTGAACCTTTGTTCAGCTCTGACCTTCAGAAAGCAAAGCATGAAAGAAACCCAGGGGTTGAGTAAGTCCTCTTAAACCAGGTAGCGGACCCACCTAGTTCAGGCCCCTGCAGAGTTAAAGCAGAAGCTCCCACACCACCATTTTCTGTTTTGGGTTTTGAAAATAGGATTTCTATAGTCCAGCTGGCCTGGAGGTTTCTGGCCCAGGCTAGCTTCAGACTTGCAACACAACAGTCCTGGAACAACTCTGGCATTCTGGGATTACGGGCTTCCCCACGCATGCCATTTTTTTTTTTAAAGATGTGGTCTCCACATGTAGCCCCGGTTGAACAAAAGCTTAGCCCTCTGCTTCAGCTTTCTGGGTGCCAGGGTTGCAGGTGTAGGTCACCTTACCGGCCTACTAAACAAATCTTGGTCACACAAGTTACACAAATACACTCTCAGCTGGCAAAAACACTGGCACATCTGGGTTCCCTTAACACGTCTTCTCCCTACCCGCAGCCCTGCAGTTACTGCTAAAAGACATCATGTCCCCAAAAGAACATAAGGGGCTTATGCCAGTGGAAGGCTTAGCAGGTTCCCCTGGCCAGGGCCTCGGCTCCTCTCCATGACATGGACGTCTCCTCTGCACTGAGCTCCAAGAACATCCTCGCTTCAAAATCCTAACCACTCCCCTGAGACCCATCAAACCTAGGCCATCTTCGGAATTCTAACGCTGTCTCAGCGCCACCAAGGAGCCCTCATCGCCAACAGGCTCCCTGCCCTCTACCCCACAGTCAGACTAACTTGTGCTCTCACTTTGGGACCGCTCCCCACAGCATGGCCACCTGGCAGTATGGACTCCCGGAGGCCAGGGGCTGGGTGGGGCAATCCTTCTCCATAGGAGGTGTGCCAATTGCAAGACAACCACTGAGATCAAACACTGTCTTCTCCCCAGAGGGATGCAGGGAGTAATAAGTTCTGACTTGTACGAATAGACAGACTGTCTCAGAAGCCACTGTGTGCCAGGTGTTGGAGAGCAGGCAAGTCCGTGCCTTTACCTTCCATCCCCCCAAGGATATACTTTGGAGGCCATCATGGCCCCTGTGAAGAATCCTGGGATAACGAAGCACAATCCAGATGAGAGTGTGAGGTAGCAACCCTAAGTTCCCTTGGGGATAAGAGAACGGAGTCCAAGCCAGGATATGAGGGAGAAGAGGAGGCTACAGCCCTTCGCCTCTCTCAGCTTTCCCACCGCCTCTCCCTCCTGCCAGCTGCCCGAACAGTTGGTAGAACACTTGCCTGAAGCCCCAGATGTGATCCCCAGCAGCACAGAAACCAGGTGGAGTGGCACATCCCCTAAACCCCAGCAGTTCAAGGTCACTCTTCAGCTATATAGTGAGCTCGAGGGCAGCCTAGTATACCAGAGACCTTGTCTTAAAATATATCTCTCGGCCTTTGGTTCCTTCACTAACAGGTAGACAGCTCCTTCAGGGTACCCGCCCAAAGAAAGAAGGGACTAGACCAAGCAGCAGTATTTCCAGCCCTCTCCACAGTGGTTTGCTCCTTCTACGTACACACAGGACTGAGAAGCAGCTGACCTGGTGTCCAGCAAATCAGACTCTTGTTTGCACTGCCTCTCTTGTTGAGATAACCTGCTCAACCTCCCAGGATCAAATGCTCGGCAGAGTTCCCCAGCCAAGCAGGAGCCCACAGACCAACGTAATCCTTGTTTATTTCTCCATCTCTTCCCACGTTTTCCTTTAAGAGCTGACAATCTGCCATCCAGTCAGACACCTGGGAGCGACCTCCCCTTCTAGCTTAGCTCTATCCAACCTGTGGTCCTGCCCACCTTCTCCACCTCCTGAGCCCCGTCCTCTACCGTAAATCCTGACTCTCCTCAGCCTCGAGCTGCCTCAGCCTTCCTCCGTAAGACAGTCAGAGCTAATTTCTCAAGCAAATCTAGCAACGTCACTTCAGTGCTGGTTCTTCTTAGGTCGCAGATTCTTTAAGAATCTGAACCCGGCTGGGCGGTGGTGGTGAACGCTCTTAATCCCAGCACTGGGGAGGCAGAGGCGGGTGGATCTCTGGTATAGTTCAAGGCCAGCCTGGTCTACGAGAGCTACAGAGAAACCCTGTCTTGAAAAAAAAAATCTGATCCAGGTGGTGGTGGTGCACGCCTGTAATTCCAGCCCCTGGGAAGCAAGAAAAAGAATCTGATAAAGGAACTGGAGAGATGGCTCAGTGGTTAAAGAACACTGGCTGCTCGTGCAGGAAACCTGAGTTGGATTCCCGCACCCACAAGGTAGGTCTTACAACTGCTTTCAATTCCAGTTCCAGGGGATTTGATACCCTCTCCCGACCTCTGTAAGCACCAGGAACGAAAGTGGTACACAGACATACATGCAGACACTCCTACGTATAAAATAAAATTTAAAAGTAAACATGAAAAATAAATGTGAAAGAATTTGGTAAAAAGCTATAGGCTGGTATACCATCACCCCAAAGATGTCTCTAGACCTCTAGAACCCTAGAACCAGAGAACACAGGTCAGTTGATCCTGAACTGGAGGCTGTTCTGGTCCCAGCTTGATCATGAGGGTCCTTACCCGTGAGGAGGAAGGCAAAGCAAGAGAGCAGAAGAACCCAGCCTAATACCACTGGGGCTGACAGCAGAGGATCTGAGCCTCCACCCCCACCCCCGGAACCTCAGTGAGAGGCACAGCCCTGCTGATCCCCCCACCTTGGACTAGGAGCCCGTGTCAGACCTCCAATGCAAGAAAATGAATTTGTATGAGCAAGAGGCACCGAGTGTGTGGGAAACTTAGAACAGCAACGGTGAACTCATATCCTCCGCGGATAATTACTCACAGAATTCTCCACGGTCTTAGATATCTAAGGCTCAAGCCTTCCCTCTGTCTGAGGACTCCTAGGAACTTGCTGGCTACTGTCCTGCCTTTTCATTGCCCCATATTGGGGCAGTTGACCCGCTGGGCAAGGCACTTGGCCCCTTCAGACTGGTCTTGCCAGTCTCTAATGAACCTCTACCACCCCCAACCAAGGATGGCCCCGTAGTAAACCTAAACAACAGAGCCATTCCTCACTCAGAACAACTTGCAACCTTTAGGGGGCTGGCTGGTTACTGTTTTGTCAGCTTGAGACAAGCAAGCGTCATCTGGAAAAGGGAAGCTCTCTTGAGAAAATACCCCCATCAGATTGGCCGGTAGGCAAGTCAGTTGGGCATTTTAGTATAAGGATGGATGTGGGAGGGCCAAGCCTACCGAGGGCGGAACCACTGGTGGGATGGGGGTGCAGGCGGGGGTGGGGTGGTATAAGAAAGCAAGCCAGGAAGCAGCCTTCCTCCGTGGTTTGATTTCAGTTCTAGCCTCCAGGCTCCGGCCTTGGCTTCCCTTGATGGACTGCAACCTATAAACCAAATAAATCTTTTTCTCCCCAAGTTGGTTTTGGTCAGTGCTTTATCACAGTAAGAGAAAGCAAACTAGCACGGGGGCTTTCTTCAGTGTTTGGCTCGCTTCCCCTTCACAACCAAAACAAAACCTACGCACATCCCAGACGTCTGGCACCAGGCCAGCTCAGGGTGCGCGGATGGGTGACCCTCCTCAAGGCGGGGGGGGGGGGGGGGGGGGGGGGGGGGGGGGGGCGGGGGGGGGGGGGGGGGGGGGGGGGGGGGGGGAAGAAGCCTCGTCCTAGGAGGCGTACCCAGGTCACGTGATTGTGAATCATTTCCCTTCACCCGAAGTTCCTTCTACTTGTACTTCTCCGAGATGCCGCTCACACTGAGAAAAAATAAGAAAGTTCCCCGGGGGAGGGGCAGGATCCTGGTTTGGTTCTTATTATTTCTGAGACGGAGAAACAGGATGGGCTTGAGGGAGCCAGCGGGGCTCCTGGTTAGTCTGGTTCAGGGCCTGGGCACCGACACTGCTGAGCACTCACCTATGAGCGTGATGGCCCGTGGCAGTTTCTTGCTGTCCATTCCTGCGCGCTGCAGCAGCTCGGCATCTTCTTTGCTCAGTCCGGGCTCCTGACAGCGGCAGCGACAGGTGGGTGAGCCCGGGGGGACAGCGCTGCCCTCGGCGGGGCCGATCCACTCGGTCGGGGTGGCGGCCAGGGGCGATGCACGACCCCACGTGGAGCCCGATGACGGGACGCGTGGCAGCCGCGGGAGCGTGGACGCGGAGCGGCGGGGGAAGGCGGGCGATTCTGGCACCGGCACGGTGAGGAAGCGAGTGGACGGCGCGGGCGAGGGCGAGCGGCTGCTTCCCGCCGCGCCCACGGGTTTAACGCGCACGTCTACCTGCAGCTCCATGGGCGCAAAGGACCCGGGCTCTCCTGACGCCGTCCAGGGCTGCAGCTCGGCCTCGCCGTCCCGGGGCTGCTCGGCCCACTTGGGGCTCGGCGACGGCGGCTCGCGGCTGCATGAGCCCAGGCGGCGGAAAGCGCCATAGCCCAGGCTGAGCGGCGGCAAGCGCGGGGAACCAGACCGAGCCGGAGGCTGCGGCTTCTCCGAGAGCTCCCGGAGATCCGCGTCCGCCGCCTCCTGCCCAGTCCGCTCCGGCCTCGGGTTACCGTCTGGAACCCGGGGTTGCGGTGCCTCCACGGGGATCTGCAGTTGCTCCGTTTCCGGGCTTTCTAAGGGCTCCTCTGGGTACCCGGCCGCGGCCTGGCCTCCCCCAGAAGCTTCCCGGGTCCATTCCATCCCGCGTGCCGAGTCCCCGGGACACGCCGAGCGCTATAACTAGGCAGGGTTCCCAGAAACTTCGCGCCTGTCCCTGAAGTTGTCAACTTTACGCTTCTCTAAAGGACCCCTCTGTGATTGGCTGTGGCTACGAATTGGCCACGCCTCTCGGAGGTCCAGCCCCGCCTTTCCGTGGCACAGGTTGGTGGGCGGGGTTGGCTGAGCGAGTCAGAGGGTGGGGTGGCTCTAAAAGCAGTCCTGGGAATCTGAGACCAGCAGATTCCCCGTCTCCTTCATCCCTAGCCCCACCCGTTCCCTGAGTTGGCTTTGTACCGCGTGTGGGTTCTGTTATAGATTAGGCGGGAAGACATTGGCTAAATCCGTGTGGACAAGGATTTCAAAAGTATCAGAGCAAAGGAAAGGGATGGGATGTTCTTCTAAAGAGTGGCAGAGGGTCACTGGTTGCACAATTTGGGAGAGGATAAAAGATTCAAGTCCTGATTCCAACTCTGGAAGTGTGGAACTAACACATTTGGAAAATGAGGAATGAGCTAGGGGCCTTGGCCCACACCTTTAATCCCACCACTCTTGGGGCAAAGGAATCTATGAGTTCAAGGCCAGTCTGGTCTACGTAGGGAGCTCCAGAATAGTCAAGGTTTATACAGTGAAACCCTGTCTCACCAAAACAAACAATAACAATAACAAAAAGAAGTGAGAAATGAACGCTCATACTCCCACGAAGTGTGGGGCCCTCTACCTGCCTGGTGAGGTAGCAATACAGATTTGTGGGGTTTTTCATTTGCTTCGTATTTTTGTTTGTCTTTTTTTTTTTTTTTTTGAGACAATTTCTCTAGGTAGTTCTGGCTCTCTTGGAACTTGCCCTCTAGATCAGGCTAGCCTCGAACTCACAAAAGCACTGAGTGCTGGGATTAAAGGTGTGCACCACCACGCTTGGCCTGCATAGGGTGTTTATTATTGTAGATTTTCTTTTAGCATTGAAGTGTGTATAGCAGGGTGTCTAACGGAGCTCTTGTGAAGCTCGGGCATCTTGAACCTGGAGTTACAGGTATTTGTGAGTCGCCTGATGTTGGTGTTGGGATTTGAACTAGATTCTTCATGATAGCGCAGCAACTTCTTACCGTTGAACCATCATCTCTCCCGCTCCTGAATAGCCATTTAAAACACAGATTCCTTGCAGGGTCCTTCCACACTGCCTGAGTCTGCAGAGGCACGGGAGGTCACTGCTATTGTAACCAGGGCTCCAGGGTAGGGTTATCAGACGAAAGAGATGACTCAGTTAACTCTCAGATGAGCAAGTCTCGTGTTTACATGGCAGGAGGCTTGCCAGCTGAACTATTTTCTCCCTAACACCATGAAAGTGCATCTTAAAAGGCAAAGAACTGTGATTTCCAGGTGGGTATGGGGTGACCAATGCCTGTAACCCCAGCACTGAGAGGTGGAGGCTGGACGATCAGGAGTTTAAAACAATCTTCATCTGCATATATTTCAAGGAAAATTTATTTCAATGAAAGCCTCTTTGTTTTTTTAAAAAAAGATCTATCTATCTATCTATCTATCTATCTATCTATCTATCTATTTATTATGTACACAGTGTTCTGCCCGTATATATACCTGCATGCTAGAAGAGGACACCAGACCTCATTACAGATGGTTGTGAGCCACCATGTAGTTGCTGGGAATTGAACTCAGGACCTCTGGAAGAGCAGTCAGTGCTCTTAACCACTGAATTATCTCTCCAGTTCAAAAAAATCTTTCTAAAACAAAAATTACAAATAAAACAACCAGGCTGAGCTAGTGTATGATTTTAATCCCAGCACTTGGGAGACAGAGGCAGGTGAATCTCTGTGAGTTCAAAGCCAGCCTAGTCTACAGAGTGAGTAGCAGAGAGATCAGGTCTTGAAAAAAACAAAAAACAAACTAAGACCACCACTACCACCACCACCACCAACAACAAAAAACCTAATAAAACAAAACACATGAAAAAAAGGAAGAAATGATGAAAGAGAAGGGTGCAAAAACCATCAGAGGTTTATAAGGAACACATGATCAGAACAGAGTCTGCTGGATTTGATGGCAAGGGTGCCTCTTCTGAGGAAGGTTTTGAGAAGGTAGGAAGGATGACAGAAAAGACAGCAGAGGTTTGAATTGTACTTGGGACATGAACAGAGGTAGTGGGTGGGGATAATTCTGTTAGAGAAGGTTGGTGGTGACAAAGGTACTAGGGATCAGACATACATCACGGCACCTGGGTACGTTCCTGTTCTCGAATCCTCCATCCTCGCTTTCCTAACACCAAAGCCAGCTGGGTTTCCTCCTCCCCTTTGCCTCTGCTGCCTCAAATCTGCCATGTTCAGCTGCTTCCCACTTTCCATTTTTCAGTGGGAGCTGTTTCCCACCCAACAAATTTATATATTGAAGTCTTTTCTCCCAGGACCTCAGCTGGAAACAGGGTCATTTAGCTGAGAAGAGGCCATACTAAGGCAATATAGCTGGTATCTCCAGAAAAAGAAGACATTTGCAGAGACCTGTGCTCAGAGAAAATGCCAAAACTTGAAGGCAGAGATCGGGAGAATGTACCCAGAAGCCAAACAAACGGAGAAGCTAGGGGTAGGGCAAAGAGTAGATGCTTTCCTAAGGAGCCAACCCTCCTGATGCTGTGATCTCGAATTTCTGGTCTCCAGAATTGAGGGGATAATTGAAGCCTCTCAGTCTGTGGAACTCTGCCCTGGTAGTCCTTCCGACCTAGTAAGCTGCCTTCCTGGGAGGGCTTGGCCACCCTGGGTGGTCAGCACAGTATGCTTGTGCCTATAGCACCTGCCTTTCCCTGTGACTGCCATGTGAGGTCTTC
>NW_004949974.1:0-447 GCF_000317375.1 Microtus ochrogaster
AAGCTTTACTTTGAAAGATAATCACGTTGTCTGGAAAGTGTATTAATTTCATATAATGCGTTTCTAAGAAATGCAAATGCGTTTCTCTAAAGAGAAGAGCTGTTGTTTGGGAATTGTCAAACTACTGTTCGAAGTGAGAACAGTGTTGCTCTTCACTGTAGAAGCTTCACTTTGAAAGATAATCACGTTTTTTTGAAAGTGTATACATTTCTTGAAATGCATTTGTGAGAATCTCACATGCGTTTCTCTGAAAAGAAGAGCTGTTGTTTGGGAAATATAAAACTACTGTTATAAATGAGACCAGTGTTGCTCTTCACTGTGGAAGCTTTACTTTGAAAGATAATGACGTTCTATTGATAGTGTACGATTTTCATGAAATGCTTTACTCTGAAGAAAATTGCTGTTGTTATAAAATGTGAAACTACTGTTAGAAGTGAGAACAGTGTT
>NW_004949974.1:547-4460 GCF_000317375.1 Microtus ochrogaster
CAGTGTTGCTCTTCACTGTAGAAGCTTTACTTTGAAAGATAATCACGTTCTTTTGAAAGTGTATGAATTTCATGAAATGCTTTTCTCTGAAGAGAAGTACTGTTTTTTGGGAAATGTTAAACACTGTTAAAAGTGAGAGTAGTGTTTCTCTTCACTGTAGAAGCTTTACTTTGAAAGAAAATCTTGTTCTTTTGAAGTTTTTGAATTTCATAAATGCTTTTATTGGAAACGCCCATGCGTTTCTCTGATAGAAGAGCTGCTGTGTGGGAAATGTGAAACTACTGTTAGAAGTGAGAGCAGTGTTGCTCTTCACTGTAAAAGCTTTACTTTGAAAGATAATCACGTTCTTTTGAAAGTGTATTAAATTCTTGAAATGCTTTTGTGAGAAACAAACATGTGTTTCTCTGAAGAGAAGAGCTGTTGTGTTTGAAATGGAAAACTATTGTTAGAAGTGAGAGCAGTGTTGCTCTTCACTGTAGAAGCTTTACTTTGAAAGATAATCACGATCATTTGAAAGTGTATGAATTTCATGAAATGCTTTTGTGAGAAACGCACATGCGTTTCTCTGAAGAGAAGAGCTGTTGGGTGGGAAATGTCACACGACTTTTAGAAGTGAAACTACTGTTGCTCTTCAATGTAGATATATTACTTTGAATGATAATCACGTTCTTTTGAAAGTGTATGAATTTCATAAATGCTTTTGTGACAAACGCACCTGCGTTTCCCTTAAGAGAAGAGCTGTTGTGTGGGAAGTGTCACACGACTTTTAGAAGTGAGAGTAGTGTTGCTCTTCACTGTAGAAGCTTTAATTTGAAAGATAATCACGTTCTTTTGAAAGTGTATGAATTTCATAAATGCTTTTGTGAGAAACGCATATGCGTTTCTCTGAAGAGAAGACCTGTTGTGTGGGAAATTAGAAACTACTGTTAGAAGGGAGAGCAGTGTTGCTCTTCACTGTGGAAGCTTTACTTTGAAGATAATCACGTTCTTTTGAAAGTGTATGAATTTCATGAAATGCTTTTGTGAGAAATGCTCATGCGTTTATCTGACAGAAGAGATGCTGTGTGGGAAATGTGAAACTACTGTTAGAAGTGAGAGCAGTGTTGCTCTTCACTGTAGAAGCATTACTTTGAAAGATAATCACATTCTTTTGAAAGTGTACGAATTTCATGAAATGCTTTTCTCTGAAGAGAAGTGCTGTTGTTTGGGAAATGTCAAAGAACTGGTAGAAGTGAGACCAGTGGTGTTCTTCAATGTAGAAACTATTCTTTGAAAGATAATCATGTTCTTTTGAATGTGTATGAAGTTCATGAAATGCATTTGTGAGAAACACACATGCGTTTCTCTGATGAGAAGAGCTGTTGTTTGGGAAATGTCAAACTACTGTTAGAAGTCAAACCAGTGTTGCTCTTCACTGTAGAAGTTTTACTTTCAAAGATAATCACATTTTTTGAAAATGTATGAGTTTCATGAAATGCTTTTCTCTCAAGAGAAATGCTGTTGTTTGGGAAAGTCAAAACACTGCTAGAAGTGTGACAGTGTTGCTCTTCACTGTAGAAGCTTTACTTTGAAAGATAATCACGTTCTTTAAAAATGTGTGAATTTATGAAATGCTTTTGTGAGAAAAACACATGCGTTTTCTCAAGAGAAGAGCTGTTGTTTGGGAAATGTCAAACTACTGTTAGAAGTGAAAGCAGTGTTGCTCTTCACTGTAGAAGCATTACTTTGAATGATAATCACATTATTTTGAATGTGTATGAATTTCATGAAATGCTTTTCTCAGAGGAGAAGTGCTGTTGTTTGGGAAATGTCAAACTACTGTTAGAAGTGAGAGCAGTGTTGCTCTTCACTGTAGAAGCTTTACATTGAATGATGAACACTTTCTTTGGAAAATGTATGAACTTCAGGAAATGCTTTTGTGAGAAACGCACATGCGTTTCTCTGAAGTGAAGAGCTGTTGTTTGGGAAATGTCAAACTACTGTTAGAAGTGAGAGCAGTGTTGCTCTTCACAGTAGTAGCTTTATTTTGAAAGATAATCACGGTCTTTTGATAGTGCATGAATTTCATGAAATGCTTTTCTCTGAAGAGAAGTGCTGTTGTTATGAAATGTCAAAGTACTGTTAGAAGTGAGACCTGTGTTGCTCTTCACTGTAGAAGCTTAAGTTTGAAAGATAATCACGTTCTTTTGAAAGTGTATGAAGTTCATGAAATGCTTTTCTTTGAAGAGCAATGCTGATGTTTGGGAAATGTCAAACTACTGTTAGAAGTGACACCAGTGTTGCTCTTCACTGTAGAAGCTTCACTTTGAAAGATAATCATGTTCTTTTGAAAGTGTATGAATTTTATGAAAGACATTTCTGAGAAGAGAAGTTTTGTTGTTTGGGAAATTTAAAACTACTGTTAGAAGTGAGAGTAGTGTTGCTCTTCATGTAGAAGCTTTACTTTGAAAGATTATCACGTTCTATTAATAGTGCATGAATTTCTTTAAACGATTTTTTCTGAAGAGAAGTGCTGTTTTTTGGGAAATGTCAAACTACTGTTAGAAGTGAGAGTAGTGATGCTCTTCTCTGTAGAAGCTTTACTTTGAATGATTATCACTATTTATTGATAGTGCATGAATTTCATGAAATGCTTTTCTCTGAAGAGAAGTGCTGTTGTATAAATGTCAAACTACTGTTAGAAGTGAGACCAATGTTACTCTTCACTGTAGAAGCTTTACTTTGAAACATAATCATGTTCTTTGGAAAGTGTATGAATTTCATGAAATGCTTTTGTGAGAAATGCACATGCGTTTCTCTGAAGAGAAGAACTGTTATTTGGGAAATGTCAAACTACTATTAGAAGTGAGAGCATTGTTGCTCTTCACTGTAGAAGCTTTATTTTGAAAGATAATCATGTTCTTTTGAAAGTGTATGAATTTTATGAAAAGCTTTTCTCTGAAGAGAAGTGCTGTTGTATAAATGTCAAACTACTGTTAGAAGTGAGTCCAGTCTTGCTCTTCAGTGTAGAAGCTTCACTTTGAAAGATAATCATGTTCTTTTGAAAGTGTATGAATTTCAGGAAATGGTTTGTGAGAAACGCACATGCATTTCTCTGAAGAGAAGTGCTGTTGTTTGGGAAATGTCAAACTACTGTTAGAAGTGAGACCAGTGTTGCTTTACACTGTAGAAACTTTACATTGAAAGATAATCATGTTCTTTTGAAAGTGTATGAATTTTATGAAAAGCTTTTCTCTGAATAGAAGAGCAATTGTTTGCGAAATGACAAACAACTGTTAGAAGTGAGACCAGTAATCCTTTTCACTGTAGAAGCTTTACTTTGAAAAATTATTACGTTCTATTGATAGTGCATGAATTTCATGAAATGCTTTTCTCTGAACAGAAGTGCTCTTTTTTTGGGAAATGTCAAACACTGTTAGAAGTGAGACTAGTGTTGCTCTTAAAAGTAGAAATGTTTGGGGAATATCGAACTAATGTTAGAAGTGAGACCAGTTTTGCTCTTTACTGTAGAAACTTTACATTGAGAGATAATCACTTTCTTTTGAAAGTGTATGATTTTTATGAAGTGCTTTTCTCTGAAGACAAGAGCATTATTTTTTGGAAATGTCAAACTACTGTTAGAAGTGAGACCAGTGTTGCTCTTCACTGTGGAAGCTTTACTTTGAAAGATAATCACGTTCTATTGATAGTGTATGATTTTCATGAAATGCTTTTCTCTGAAGAGAATTGCTGTTGTTATAAAATATCAAACTACAGTTAGAAGTGAGACCAGTGTTGCTCTTCACTGTAGAAGCTTTACTTTGAAAGATAATCACGTTCTTTTGAAAATGTATGAATTTCATAAAATGCTTATGTGAGAAACGCACAAGCCTTTCTCTGATAGAAGAGCTGTTGTGTTGGAAATGTCACACTA
>NW_004949974.1:6363-7010 GCF_000317375.1 Microtus ochrogaster
CTGTTAGAAGTGAGAGCAGTGTTGCTCTTCAAAGTAGAAGCTTTATTTTGAAAGATAATCACGTACTTTTGAAAGTGTATGAACTTCATGAAATGTTTTTGTGAGAAACGCACATGAGTTTCTCTGATAGAAGACCTGTAGTGTGGGAAATGTCAAACTAATGTTAGAATTGAGAGCAGTTTGCTCTTCACTGTAGAAGCTGTACTTTGAAAGATAATCATGTTCTTTTGAAAGTGTATGAATTACATGAAATAGTTTTGTGACAAACACACATGCGTTTCTCTGAAGAGAAGAGCTGCTGTGTTAGAAATGTCACACGAATTTAGACGTGAGTGTAGTGTTGCTCTCCAATGTAGATATATTACTTTGAATGATAATCACGTTCTTTTGAAAGTGTATGAATTTCATAAATGCTTTTGTGAGAAACGCACATGCATATCTCTGATAGGATAGCTGTTGTGTGGGAAATGTGAAACTACTGTTACAAGTGAGAACTTTGTTGCTCTTCACTGTAAAAGCTTTACTTTAAAAGATAATCACGTTCTTGTGAATGTGTATGAATTTCATAAATGCTTTTGTGAGAAAAGAACATGTGTTTCTTTGATAGAAGAGCTGTTGTGTGGGAAATGTCAAACTACTGTTAGAAG
>NW_004949974.1:8247-8750 GCF_000317375.1 Microtus ochrogaster
GTTTCTCTGATAGAAGAGCTGTTGTGTGGGAAATGTCAAACTAGTCTTAGAAGTGAGAGCAGTGTTGCTCTTCACTGTAGAAGTTTAATATTGAAAGATAATCACGTTCTTTTGAAAGTGTATAAATTTCATGAAATGCTTTTGCGAGAACCACTCATGTGTTTCACTGATAGAAGAGCTGTTGTGTTAGAAATGTCAAACTACTGTTAGAAGTGAGAGCAGTGTTGCTCTTCACTGTAGAAGCTTTATATTGAAAGATAATACGTTCTTTTAAAAGTGTATGAATTTCATGAAATGCTTTTGTGAGAAACGCACATGCATTTCTCTGATAGAAGAGCTGTTGTGTGGGAATCTAAAACTACTGTTAGAAGTGAGAGCAGTGTTGCTCTTCACTGCAGAAGCTTTCTTTGAAAGGTAATCACCATCTTTGAAAGTGTATGAATTTCCTTAAATGCTTTTGTGACAAATGCACAAGCGTTTCTCTGAAGAGAAGAGATGTTGTG
>NW_004949975.1:0-562 GCF_000317375.1 Microtus ochrogaster
GATTTGCCCAGGGACAAATATTTGGTCCCTGGTTGGGACACACCTGGTTGGGCTAGAGAGGACACAGTAGCTCACTAGTAAAAAGCCATGGCAAGCCTTCCCAAGAGCTCCCATCTTCCCCTTATTGTGGGGAGCCACTCTGTCTCTCTGGGGCAGGGATCAAAGCAGTGCGCAGAATTCTTGTTTTTCAGAGACACACCCGGTCTTCCACCCGTCCCAGTCCAGCACATATGAAGAGGTAGGGAATCGTTTCTCCATCCAGTATGGTACTGGGAACCTGACAGGAATCATCGGAGCTGACCAAGTCTCTGTGAGTGCCAATCTTCCATCGTTACTCTCTTGCCCAGGAACTAGGCACAGGATAGTGGCATATGGCTCAGAGGTCTCAGGGGCACAATTTCAGATCTGCCTCAGGAAGAGATAGACAAGGTTGGCTTCTAGGGCGAGGGAGCAATCCTTCCCACCCAAGATGGGACAGCTGTCAGTCTTTCCAGCTCTGAGCTCATGGGGCTGCCTTCGGGAAACAAGGGTCAGAGCACAGGACCTGCTGTTAGGGCTGGAT
>NW_004949975.1:1797-3876 GCF_000317375.1 Microtus ochrogaster
AGCTTCAGTAACATCTTAACAGAAAATGCTTTTTATGTGAAGTATTATATAGATAAAGCAGAACTCTCTGTTAAAGTTGTACGTGCAGATATAAATGTTTATTATATGTATATGTTACAGTATAAATAAGCACTTAGAAGGCTGCATTCCAAACTGATCACTGTAATAACTCTGGAAAGCAGGGGAGGGACTGAGGTCCCAGGAGGCAGGTTCTAGCATACACACAACACAGAACAGGGAGAGCCAAGCCCCAGCAGCCCCAGCTCCAGAGCACTTGTGCACTTCCGGCTCCGTCAGTTCCTGCTTCAGTGCAGGCCTTCACTGGAGTTGGACGTTTCTTTGGGCCAACAACCAGCTCCCACATAGAGACACAAAGACGTACTATTAATTATGAATGCCTGGCCATAGCTTACACTTGTCCCACTAGTTCTTATAACTTACTGTAACCTGTTTCTCTTCATCTACATTTTGCCTCAAGGCTTTTACCTTTCCTTCATTCTGTATGTCCTACTTCCCTGCTTTCCCCATGTCTGGCTGGTGTCTCCGTCGTCTCCTTTTCCTTCTTTTTCAAGCCTAAATTTCTCCTCCTCCTTACTCTCCCTGGCTGGAAGTTCTGCCTATACTTCCTCTCTCTCTATTGGCCATTCAGTTTTTTATTAGACCATTCAGGTGCCTTAGGCAGGAAAGGTAAAACAGCAACACATCTTTCCATAATTAAACAAATGCAACATATATCTTTCCATAGTTAAACAAATGTAACATATCTTTACATAATTAAATAAATATTCTGCAGCATGAACAAATCCAACACATCTTTGCATAGTTAAGCAAATATTCTGCAACATTTCATTGAGTATAAAGGCTTGGACGGCAAAGGGGAGAATGGATCCACAGGTTCCAGTTGGCATCTCTCCCACATGACACATCTTCCCTCTGCTCCCACATCTATAGCCCTCAGGCTGCAAGCCTAGGCTGGAAACCACTTCCTAAGTGCACTCTCCTACTGGCTTCTGCAACTGTGTAAAGCCAAATATCAAAAACCACATCATATGTAATATATAAGTATACAGATTAATTCAGTTAATGTAGTCCTTAAAGGGACAGTTACAGCCTGAAATGCATATATGAGAAAAATCAGTGATCTAAGCTGTTGTTTTGAGTCAAACCCTAAGAAGAACAAGTCACTAATAAACAGGAGCAAACCAAGCCCAAAGGAAAGGGAAGGAAAGAAAATAGAGAAGGACGGGACATCCGTGAAATAGGAAATCCACTCTGGAAACAAGATCAACAATGGCACAAATTAACTGCAAAGGGCAACCAGACTGGCAGCCCTTGGCATGACTAATCCAGAAAATGAAAGAAACCTAGCAACATTAGAAATGAAAGGGATACCATTAAAGACCTTGTCACCCTCAAAACAAGATATCAAAATTGTCTTATATTGATAAGCTTTACAATATTTTAAATTATTTAAAAGATCAGAACTGATGCAATAAATAGAAAATACTAAATGTTAACTCTGTTATTAAAATAAAAAAAAACCTCCCCACAAAGAAAACTCTGGGCCCATTTTCCAGAGAATTGATAGACTTACTTCATAACGAATTTAATGAAACCACAACAACTTTAATAACAAAACTTGAAAACATTATTATAATCACCAGAACATGCCAGACATCGTGGCACACGCCTTTAATCCCTGAGCTCAGAAGGCAGAGGCAGGCAAATCTCTGTGAGTGTCAATTCAGTCTGGTCTACATAGAGAGTTGTAGGACAACCAAGGCTACACATTGAGACCCTGTCTCAATCTATCAGCCAGTCAATCAAAAAGCTAGAACTAAAGGCTAGGGATACAGATCAGTGGGCAGAGCACTTGCCTGGCATACGCAAAGCCCAGAATTTGATCCCCAGGACCACCTAAACTGGACAAGATGACACACACATGCAATCCCAGCACTCTGGAGACAGAAACAAAATGATCAGAAGGTTAAGATTTCCTCTGTTACATAGTAAGTTTTATGCTAGTCTGAGATATATGAGATCCTGTCTCAAAGCAAACAAAGAAAACAAAATCAATTA
>NW_004949975.1:8241-8748 GCF_000317375.1 Microtus ochrogaster
AATTCAAAGTGAAAGTAGCTAGGGATATGGCATTCTTGGGTGAATAGCCCTGGGCTACTCCCCCTTTTTGTCTTTGTAACATTTCCTTCAATGAGCGATTAGCCCGTTTTACAATGCCTTGCCCCTGTGGATTGTATGGCAGGCCAGTGTGGTGGCAGACACCCATCTGAGAGCAAAACTGTTGAAAGGTTTTGGAGGTATATGTAGGACCATTATCAGTTTTTAGGCGTTTGGGCTTACCCCAAGCGGCCCATGCCTCCAGGCAATGAGTTATAACATTAACCACCTTTTTACCTGTAAAGGGTGATGTATGGATTACACCAGAACAAGTATCGACTGATACATGTACGTATTGCATACGGCCAAAACTAGGTACATGGGTGACATCCATTTGCCAGATGTCACCTGGTATCAGGCCTTTTGGATTGACGCCAACATGTGGGGGGTGGTGAAAAGGGACACAGGCCTGGCAAGACTTAACGATGTCCCTAGCCGCTTGTCTAGGAA
>NW_004949976.1:0-2012 GCF_000317375.1 Microtus ochrogaster
TTAATTGGATGCTTGCTTTTATTCTCCTTGAAAGAAAAACCAAAACCCTTCCCCAACCCTACCTTTGGGGAGTTCCCATTTTTGGCAGATTTTGTCTGATCAAATGAAAGGCGTTTGTCAGTCTTATAAGTTAGTTTAGACTCAATGGCCACTATGTTTGATGAACTATCACCTCTCATAATCAAGAGGTTTCTCCTGCTCAAATCAAAACTTTGTCCTTCTTGATGGAATCCACAGCTTTCTTCCCCTGTGGAAACAAACGTAAAACCCCTTCCCCAACCTAACACACCCTGGTTTCCATTCTGAGGTCAACACATCTTTAAAGGATTCGGGCTGACTTAACTCGGCAGTTTTTTTTTTCTTTTTATAATCCACTGTCTCTCCGCAGCTGTCATCACTTCCTCGTTAGCATTTAAAATGTTACAGGTAACAGAGCATTGTGTGATCTGTCTCTGGGTCTTCATCACTCCTTTCTGTTTATTAAACATAGCTCTTAAAGTGTGATTAGACCTTTCTATAACTGTTTGTCCTGTAGGGTTGTGTGGTACACCTGTAATATGCTTTATGTTGTAATATGCAAAAACCTGTTTCATTTTACTGGAGACATCTGCTGAATCATTGTCTGTCTTAATTTGTGCAGATATCCTCATGATGTAAGTGTAATTACAGAATCAGCCTTGTCAGAACTCAGACCCGTTGCCCATTTCAATCCTGAATATGTATATGATATGGTGCACATACTGTGATTTTCCAAATCTTGCAAAATGAAACACAACCATTTGCCGAAATTCATTTCTTTGGGTACCTTTTGGGTTACTTCCTGCAGGTAATGGAGTTTGGTTATACAAAGAATAAATAGGACATTTCCTTATAATTCCCTTGGCTTGTTGCCAAGTGACAGGGGGGGGGGAAACGTTTTTAAACATTTTCTGGTAACATGGTGTTTTTATGAAATTCTGAGGCTTCTAGCACATTCCCTGTTAACTGCTGCTCAGTTTCATCATTACCTGTGCTAGAGGGCCTGGTAGACAGTTATGGGATCTGATGTGTGTTACATACAAGGGATGATTTCATATCTGATTACTTGTTGTAACTGAATAAATAGCAAAGATGATTCTGAATCATCTGGAATAAGCTTAGTGGTTTCAATATGTAAAACAACTCTTTCTGCATACTGAGAATTAGTAACTATATTAAGAGATTCAGGGAAATCTAATAATACCATAAGATTGGCGTACCGCTCTGAGTTTTTAACTGAATCACAAGGGCTGTGAGCAACTTTACCTATTTTTGCGGACATATATGCCTTTCCTGATTTATTTGCATCAGTATAGAATGTAGGGGCCCCAAAAACTGGTGTCCTTTTTAATATATAAGGGAGAATCCAATTAGTTCTTCTTATAAACTGAAATCTCCTGCTTTGGGGATATTTGTTATTAATCTCTTCGAAAAAATTACTGCAAGCTCTTTGCCAATGCCCATTTTCTGCCCCTACTGAGGCAATTTCACCATTGGTAAAAGGTACTGAAAGACCCCCGGTGTGGGGAGACTCTCAGTCAAGCCTCGGGATAACACGACCCCCCAACCCAGTAACTCACGAGAGAACGCCCTTGCTGCAATCACACGAGGTTTATTTGACAGGACAGGAACCAGTCACTGGGGCCGAGACTCATAACCCACACAGGGGAGGAGTTCGACCCCGAGTAGCTGGGAGAAGGGGTATTTAAGGGAAGAAACCACAACCCAGTAATCTAAGTCATTGAAAATTCTGAAAATACCAGTGATAATCACACGGAGGTAACTCCCTGTTTCTCAAGATTATTCTCAAGATTACAATCTAACTTTATCTTCAGCTATTACTGAAACAGAGTCACTGAACCGGCTAATCCTAGATTTTTGGCTCTCCTCTTCCTGCTAAAGGGGTCTGGATTTATCCGGGTCTTTCAGTACCATAGCTTCAGCTGTGTCTCTCTCTACTAACTGATGGAGTCTCACTTTTCCTTTCAGAATCA
>NW_004949976.1:4398-5004 GCF_000317375.1 Microtus ochrogaster
AGTGAGACAACCTGACACCATCCTAACAAGTGGTCAGGATGTTAATGTCGTTCTGATCCTTCTATTGTAATTTAGGAGGTCGCCTGGGGAAGAGAGGTTTTTCAGTCTACATGACAAAATGGGCATGGATAGGAAGACATGACCTAAGTCTACATGACAAAATGGGCATGGATAGGAAGACATGACCTAAGTCACCCCCTCTACAGAGACTTTGTCCCACACTGCTCCAGCAGAGCGCTCCCAGCCACAGAACACGGGGAGGTTCATCCATCAGAACTGAAGCTGAAGCAATGGGAACAGGGCATGTTTCTCTATCAGGAAGAGGTGGAAGTTCACCTCACCACCCCACCTCACCCTCACCCCGGTCACCACCAACGCTGCCTGCTGCAGAGACTCCTGGGGTCACCCTTGTTAAGGAAAGGCTGTGGGGTGACAGAAAGAAGTAAAGGAGACCTCCCTGAATCTCTGTGATGCATCAGGAGCTGGCTGGACTCCTCTGAGTGATGTCAAGTCCTGTCAGGACTGCAAATAGAGCTGACATCAGGAGCCCTGTTCCAACTCAGTAACTACTAGGAAGAAGGGAAGTAAGTCTTCCAGAAATCTCTC
>NW_004949976.1:8224-8730 GCF_000317375.1 Microtus ochrogaster
GTCTTGAGGTGGGAATACAAACCTTTAACCCAGATCATTGAGCTAGAAAATCCCAACTCTAAGCTGGGCCCACCTTGTGCTAGAAACCCAGACAAAGCTGTAGAAGATGCTCTGATCTCTCCCTGCTGGCTTTGCACTGGCAAGTAAGTTCATCCCTCCACCCCGGCATCAGAGCCGACTTCTCCAGGGATTCCACCATGTACTGAAGACCAGCGGAGACAGCCTCGGGGACTGAGCAACTTCCGGGCTCTTGAACTTTCTCTTCATAGCCAGCTATGGGTGTATTAGCTGGTCCACAGGCTCTAAGTGATTCTAATAAATACCTTTCCTTCCTCTCTCTGAATCTCTCTCTCTCTCTGTTTTGTCTTCCTTTGTCTCTCTCTCTGTGTGTGTGTGTCTATCTCTCTCTTGCTCTCTCTTATTCTCAGTCTATAAATTCTGTTCTTCTAGTGAACCTTGATGAATACGGACACCAACAGCAGCAGAAAAACAAAGGGGAAACTAAG
>NW_004949977.1:0-8717 GCF_000317375.1 Microtus ochrogaster
TTATTATTATTATTATTATTATTATTATTATTATTATTATTATTATTATTATTATTGTCAGGGTCTTACTGTGTAGCTCCTACCTCACCCTCACCTTCCAAAATTATATCAAAGCAAAGTAAGTACGGCAGACAGAAAGTTGCTCCCTAGTGGGATCCACATCCTGATGCCCAGAATCTGTGATTATGAAAAGGAATTTGCAACCTTGGTTAAGTTAAAGATTGTGAGTGGGAAGCTTATCTAGGATGGGGTTAGTAGACCATAGTCATCATAAGGAGCTGCGCAGAAGGAGCTTATAAAGATGCCCGGGGAAGAAGGATGGAGCAGCTTTCTTTTCTACTTTACACCTCTTTGTACTTTGCACTGACTGAACAATGAAACTGTTACAATAATATTACAATAAAATAAATGATGAAAAGATTTCCCTTTGGGGGAAACATTTGCAAAAGTCTTAGGCTCTATCCTTTTTGCTAGCCTGTCAGAACCAAATCCACTTTTCACGTGGTCAGAATTCTTTCTGCTTGACTCAGGCTGTCTCCACGCCAACCAGTGCCATCTTCCCTACCAAATGGCCTCCACTCCTGGGATAGGGCTCACAGAAAAGTCACCGTCTCCAGGCAGTACTCCTTTGACAATAATTGCCTCACCACAGATCCTGCACTACAGATTTCTTCTTGTTCTGGTCCAAACCTTGAGAGCCTCCCTCAGAACTTCCCTTCCCCCAAAATCACCAGGTTCCTCCTTCTAGTCCAGTGCTCTCTGCTCAGGAATTACAGGGGACCCAAAGTTTCTAATCCAAGGTCTTTCCAGTATCCACCCGGGCTGCAGTATGAATATCTAAACACATTAATGCGCTTGTCGCTACTGCACACACAGAACCGTAAATAATGCACTCCCGATAAAGATGTGAAAGCAGTCTCGGAGCAAAGCTGGGGCTGGAGGATGAGAGACTCTCTCCCAGTTAAGCTAAGACTCTGTCCCCTAGCACTTGGCCTGCTTTGCTTTGAACTTGAGAACAGATGAAGAGCAGAGTATCAAATATTGACAGAGCTCAACCAAGACGCTACAAAGCAACAAAATGACATCTAAATCTGAGATCTGCTAGCTATGCCACAGCATAAACTCAAACAAACCCTCCGCCTCTGCTTCTACACTCCAGATCCTGCCTATCACGGGGTCTACCATGACAACCAGTTAGATGGCTGAGGTGGAGCAGTCTGGAGATAAAATGACTTTAGACCTCTGTTACATCAGGTTAGAAAGAATTCCTCTACAACCCACGACCCCTCTAACTTTTCATCTCCTAGGGTGTCACTCTTTCCACCCTAGAAATATCTTTCATGTTTTTACTTGTGTGGGACTAGAGACGACACAGGCTATGGGTGAATGTCTGTCCCTCATCAGCAGCTTGGGGGGCGGGGCTCACCAGCTTCCCAAGTCTAGAGTTCTTGAGGCCCACCTTACTTTAAGGAGCTGACACACAGTCGGAAAGCTACAGCCAGGAATCAGCCCAGGGTAGCAGAGCAGCTGTGGGGAAGACTGGTGGACACAGCGTCTAGGTTTGGATTTATTCCTCCTGGACTTAATGTGCTCCAGCATGTCCCTGACCCAAGGTCAACAGTCTGTGTATTCACCAATATTCCTGGTGATTCTGGCACAGGCTCAGGTCTGAAAACAGTTGATTAAACCAGCCCTCAAAGGACCACACGAAACCCTACCTGGTTCACCAAACAACATAGCTTTAGTAGAACAAAGTATTTCTTTTTAGGTTTTGGGGACATAACAACAAGCACACAGAAGCGTCCATATCAAATATATATATGTGCGTGTGTGTGTGTGTGTGTGTGCATTTGATATTCTATATCGACTAGAATGGCTACTAGGATTTCACAGGCTCTTCCTTCACAATAACCAGTGTGACAGGTAAAGGTGACTTTAATTCTCCCAGAGGAGGAGCATCACTTGCCTCCACCCACAGGAAACCCAAATACCAATCCCAGTTTGAATTTCTCATATGATCCTTTAAACATATTTTTGTGTCATTGTTTACTGCTTGCCCACACCATATGTTGACTACTCACCACAGGCGAGAGCCAGGAGGTGGGTCTGCCAGGTGAGAGCCATGAACATGCCTCCAATGGCAATGCAGGCCAGAGAACTGTTGAGACCCCAGAGCCCAGCATAGATGTCTTCAAACGGAGCTGCAAGACTGAGTCCTGTAGGGAAAAACAAGAGTGGTCAGAGCTTGGGACAAAGAGCAGGATGCTGTGCAGTGAGTTGTGGGGTCCTGGGAAATATCCTAAGGACTCTCCTTGCTCTCCTTGCCCAGAGACCTCGGGAAAGCTCTGCAGTATGAAAGACGCCTGCGACATGCACGGGATGGATAAGATGCAATGTTAGGTTGCAAGTCTTATACTCACCTGCGATGACACCCAGCAGTGATCCAATAGCAGCATGCAGGCACATGAGCGGGGAGGAAAGGAGAATAGCACAGAGGAAAATGCCCCCCGTCCATGGGTTATCGCAGCCGTATATCTGACCGACTCCCACTGGAAGGGACTTCAATAACTGCAATGGAAAAAAGGACAGAACTGTAGCCACTCAAACAACGGACAAGACCACCACAGCACACTTAATACACAACAACCTTACAGGTTGCAATTTTTAGAATTAGCACGTTTTATCCTTCAAGATCAGTGCCAATATTTTATTAATACAGAAAAAAAAAACCTCTTATCTCATCTGTTCTTTAGCTGTCTCTAGAGAGGTACACCGGTCCTGCTCGGGTGTCCGCCGAGCAGCACAGCGCTTCCAAGCCTCTTGTGCTCGCTAACTTTCCCACTATCGTGAGGCTTCCAGTGTGGTCTCATGACCCCTGGCTCTGACAACCTGCTGTATCTTCCCTAGTGTGGCAGGGACACAGGACATGATTCAGTTGTCCGTCAGTGCTGGCAGCGAATCAGTGCTGTTCCAGAGTCTGTAGAAATACTCTTACAATTGAGTTGGCTGCCCAGATTAAAAGGCCAGTGAACGGAATAAGATAGCTCATCCATAATGTAGAAGTAATTATAGCCAGCATGATGAGTCGGGACCACACTTGCCCGGCTGATCCCGAATGGAATGTGTACCATTTAATAAAAATACCTCTGGCTTATTTTAGTCACTAACACCTGTCTATCAGATCTCAAGACACGAAAGCACAGACCTTCCAATTCTGTTTTCCGGTAGAAGCCCGAATCTACCTGAAATGTTTACAGAGTGAAAGTTCTCAGGAAGGCAAAGGATTTGGCTCAAACAAATGATGTTTCCATATAATAAAACTTTTGGTTGGGCCAGGAAAATATAACCACACATGGTTTCTCCCTTTGAACAAAACATTTCCTGAAAGATAATGGCCTTTCTACCTAGAAGCAATGACTCTCACTGGCAGGGGAAGCCCCAGCTTGGGCTTCCAAACACTGGCTTGGCCCTTGTTCAGTGCACTGGACCACACTGAGACTCGGTCTTCCTTAAGGTGGTCTCTAAATGCTTTCTGTACCCAGTCTTATCAATAGATAGCCATCTCCCATCTCTTATAGACCTGGGAACTTTGCACAGGTAGAGACTGGATAGACTTTTTATCTCTGAACTTGGTATCCATGTATCTCTTGGGTAGCCAGGGGTGGGAAGGTTGAGTGAGCTATCACATAAAGAGGCTCAGAATCGGGGGAGGTCAACTGACCTTCAGAACCTTCCTGTTGATAGTCCCTATCTGAGCTCTCCAGGGCAGCGGGCACTAGCCACACAGTTACTGAGAATCTGAATTGCGACAGATGAAGTTGAGAAACGGAGTTGTGAATGCATCTACATCTAACTTCAAATGGGGCTAATGACTGCCTTCTGGGACAATGTAGTCAGAGAGAGTGAGACAGTTTGGCAGTGGTACTTTTAACCAGTATGTGTTTTCTTTGCATTTGGGGCTAGTTCCAAGTGCTGCCATTTGCTTACTGGGTCAAAGATAAAGCAAACGCTATGTAAACGTCTTCCGTGTTCTCCTGTCTCGGCAGAGAGGATGGTGAAGGGCACATCTGATCTGACGGATGGAGAGCGAGTCTGCACATTGAACTAAAACCCAAACCAGCAAGGCCTCTTTTGTTTTCTTTGACTTCAAGTATCTCCTTAGTTTCAGAAATTAAGAAACATTAAGAAAGGGTCTAAGATGCAGCAAATTGGCAGAGTGCCTGGCATGTATAATGCTCTATTGCGATCTGTATACACGCATGCGCACACACACATACGCTCACATGCACTCACACACGCACACACATACACGTGAAACCTTCTGCAGACTTCTTATAGAAACAAGTATGGAAAGAGCCAGGATTTCAATTTGCGAGAAGCAACTTTTTTAATAACAAGGCTCTCTCTGCACCTATCTGTAAGGAGGTGAACCATATCCACACGCGGTGACTCAGCGGATCTCAAGTTGTGTCCACCAGCACTGTTTGGAGGAGCTTGTTGATACAGATTCCCAGGACCCACTCTACCTTGAGAGCCCTTCGTATTCTGTAAGAAGGCAGAACAGCCAGGTTCTGCAGAGCCCAAAAAGTCTAACAGTTCTGACTAGGGGAAGCTGCTCACCAATGCTCTAACTCCAGTGAAAGATCACCTGCCTTGTCTCAGCCACTCAGACAAGGGCTAAGCTCTCCACAGGGTCTGATCTCCAAAGAACTGTCCTTGGGAACTGTTGTTCTAGATTTTTAGGGGGAAAAAAAGCTGATATTTTACCTCAAGGGCATTCAGCTCAGTCCATGTGATATTGGGCACGGAGGTGACAGGTGTGAAGAGCTTGCTCGGAAAGAATGCATTGTAATGTCCCGTGGCAGAAAGGTACATCGACAGCGCCATGTTGAAAGGGAGCGTGAAGACAGGGAGGTCCCATTTGCTGAACACGGAGTTCAGTGCACTTGAGAAGAGTGGGCTAAAGGAAGGTCACAGAGGATTGAGAATCAGTGCGAGCAGTCAGGCTGAGCCCCCAGCCTTTCCACGAGGTGGCCTGCTACAGTTCTAACAAGCTTTGGAATAGTACCCTGACAAACCTTCCACAGGGCATAGGGGCTGGGGGGGCGGGCAGTGACTTGGGATCAGTCCCACTGCAGAGATAACAACTTATCTAACACACACCACAAAATAAACTCTTGGCTGACATTTTAGGGAAAAAAAGTACCCCAAAGGTGGCTCAAAGTAAGTTATAATCAAGGTTTTAAAAACAAGTTTGGAGCTTGTAATAAAGAGAAATCTTCTCTGCATAGTTAGTGCCCCGTGATCCTGGGGTCCGTCCTCCACCCCAGGGTCGCCACTGTCCTGAATTTGGAAGATAGCGCTCTGTCTGTCTTCTCTATCGGTTTCTATTTTGGAGAAAAGACACGACTAGGGTTTGGGGCGCTGAGGCTGGGGACTAAAGGGTTTCGTAGAAGTGGTCAGACTGTCTGTCCTTGAGCTGTTAGTGGTTACCCTGAGACTTCACACTTTACACACACACTCTTTTCCTCACTCCATGGTGTGCAAGCTTAGATTTGCTTTGGATGGTGGAGATCAGTGGTTCTCAACCTGTGGGTCATGACCCCCTCCAGGGGTTGAACAGCCCTTTTACAGGGGTCAAATATCAGGTATTTGCGAACCAGATATTTACATTATGATTCAGAGCTGTAGCAAAATTACACGTATGAAATATCAATGAGATAATTTTATGGCTGGGGCACAGAAGCCAGTTTTTAAAGATCCAGGTTTTGTAAAGATGGGGTTGAATTTAGAAAAAAAAACAAAAGAGGAGATGGGCAGCTTGTTTGAGTACACAAGGTGACCCCACTGACGGGGTGGGCACCTTCAGCTCTACTTTAGAATCCCCTGGGGGATGTAAAAACCTCAGCATCTAGGCAACAGCACAGAGCAGGTGTACGCGCTAAGTGTATAGTTACGGTTGAGAACGCCTGGATGAAGGGGAGGTGCAGCTGCTTTGATATAAGGACAAATGCCCGGCTGTAAGAAAATCCACACCTTTGAAGATGATTGCTTTAGTTTCTATGACCAAAGGTATAACCTGGTTCTATTTTTTAAGTGTTTTTTTTTTTAATTTGTGGCATTACCATTTATTATTATATTGTTTTGCCTTTTCTTTCTTAGATTGCCTCTCTAGACAAATCAGCCTGGAACTCACTATAAGTCCAGGCTGACCTTCCACTCAGCAATCGGCTCCACTTAGCCTCCCAAATGCAGGCATTGTAGGTGTGTGCCTCGGTAGCTGGCACTAAACTTCTTTCCTTTTATTTTACATTTAACCTGTGTTTGTGTGGGTGGGTGTGCATGTGTGGGCGTGTGTGGAGAGGCATGTGTGGAGGTCAGAGGAACACTGGGAAGTCAGCTCCCTCCTACCATGTGGGTTCCTGGGGTTAACCTCAGGTTATCGTTGGCTACAAGTGTCTTTTTCCGATAAGCCAACTTGGCAGCCCTATTTCACTATTTAAGGTGTAAAGGTCAATGGCACATTGACAGTGGTGTACAGCTGCTACCATTGACTCACAGGGTAATTGTCACCTTACAAACGTGTGCTCCTTAGCCACCAACCCTTCATTCCTTCTACCCGCCACAGGCATTCTGAAGACCAAGCACAACTTACCAAGTCATAGACATTACAGATATAGGGAATATCAGCCACCAGAAATAGTCGCCCTTGTCTGAGAAGACAGCCATGAGGATTCCCACAAGGGTGGCGTTGTAGCCGTGGAGCCCGGCTGCTATCGCTGACCTGCAGGCATGGGGGACAGCACAGACACTGCCTGAGTGGACGTAGTCAGGGTCAGACACAGACACAAGCGTAACTTCTAGAGATCACATCCGCTTTAGAAAACACAGTCCTACCTGGGTATGTGTTCCAAAGCCTTTCATGAATCATGCAAACACAACTAAATTGTATAAGGAAATCTACATAGATAAAACTCTGACGTGTGAATCTGGGACAAGACCCTCCAGGGTATGCCACAAGGCACAGGAAGGATGGCATCTGGTAGAGGAGAGGGGCCTGGCTAGGGCAATCTGCTCTTGGCTCAGCCTTTCCTGAGGAAAGTCTTATTTATTTTAAATCACTGGGGACCTTGACTTGAACAGGGCTTTCAAGCAGTCTTATTTCTGATTTCTCAGTGAGAAACGCATGATTCCTGGAAGGCAAGTTCTTTCATAGAAACATTCAATGTCAAATTAGTGGACATTTTCATCTTCTTGGGATTCTGTTTTGCGGACTCTAAGTGTACATCTCCAGGTTATTACAGATAAAAATGACAATTTTTACTTGCCCAAGCACCTATTTAATTATGTGCACACTTCGCCCCTCTTGTTGAGACCTTTCTGGGATGGTAAGATATTCAGTCTGTCTCCTCAGTTCCTCTAGAGAATCCTGATGAATATGCCCGCTCTGTGCTTGCTATTTAACATCTCTTTCTTTTGTTCCTTTGGTTTTGTAAGACAGGGTTTCTCTGTAGCTTTGGAACCTGTCCTGGAACTAGCTCTTGTAGACCAGGCTGGCCTCAAACTCACGAGATCCACCTGCCTCTTCTGAGAGCTTCAAGTGCTGGGATTAAAGGTGCGCTACTTTAATCCTGCCTGGCCTTAACATCACTTTCAGAGTGTTATATGTCAGCCTCCACTCTGGCTATAATGGACTCTATGGCACAATCAGGAATGAGAAGCCGCAAGTAAGCAATGGGAATAGTCTGTAGAATAAGGCCCTAGTCTGGCAAGCTCTCTCCTTTTGGATTCTGAGAATTGGAGATGAAGGCATCATGAAGGATAATAAAGTCCATTTCCAGCCTGACGCTCAGATATAATGACTGTGGGGATCTATGGGGTAAAGGTTGTGAAGTTCGGTCAGATGCAGGGCCTGTGGGGGAGGAGCCACCTTGCAGTGGGTGTGAGAGTTTCCCGCTTTGATCTGACCATGCACAAAAAGGTGCCAGTGCAACCAATAGGCTGGCATCATATCTGCTCAGCATGGTGAGGACACCAGCGGTCGGCCTCTAGTTTCAAAGTCCTTTGTCTCTTTTCAGTAATCCTCCCGAAACTGGAGTTATCCCTGAGCACAGTGGAGAGCTCTTCAGACTGAACCTCCCTCAGCGTTGTTGGTGGGCAATGAATGGCAATATGTACAAGTCAGGAGATGCCCCAGTGCCAGCCACAGGAGGTTTCAGTTACTTAAATGGAATTGTCGTTCTGACTCGGGATGAAATGCAGGGCTTTGTACATGCTTGGCCAGTGCTATGCCTCTGCACTGCATGACTAGTCCAGAATTGTGCTTCATTGCAGCATAAACAGTGAGGGATAGAGCTCCTCACTCCTGGGATTGAGCTCTGCGTAAGCCCGGGAACTGAACTGGCTTGCGCTGCCCACAGAAGGAGATAACTATGTTAAACTAGTGAGGGACCCGAGGTATAACGGGGGTTGCTAAAGCCTCTTCTTTTCAGGAACTCAGAAGCATTTTGCTCCAAGTCGTAATAAATAATTGTATCACCAAAGGAGACTTCAGCAGGCTCTTCCCTGGCGTTAGATGAATCTGGCTACCAGACACAGCCAGGAAGACTCAGACTGGTCCCTTATTCAGAAGAGAGGGATAGAAGACTATCTGTGATCCTCTGGCCTCTGACAAAAGGCAGAGAGTTCTGTGGGATAAAGGTGTGTGTGTGTGTGTG
>NW_004949978.1:0-4025 GCF_000317375.1 Microtus ochrogaster
CTACAAGCTATTACCAAGGAGGTTTACAAAATCTCATTTCCTTGTACCACTTTCATGTTAGGAAATAAGACTTTCCTACTGCTCCCGGCAATGGAGGTCCTACTTGGTGCCCTTAAGATGTCTAGTCAGACCATTGTCTGCCCCGTTTTATGGTGACTCCTTTTCAATTCCTTTTAGATATGTATTCATTTTAGGAAGCTTCTACAGCAGCGGGCTTCCTTATGACTTCCAAAAGGCCTTTAGTGTTAGTTTTCCCTCCTCATCTTCTCTCCTAGCCCCTTCCTTCCCAGCTCCTTCCCCATTTAATCCTCCTATTTTATTTACTTCTTTAACTTTATCATCAAGTATTCTATTTCCACCTCCTCTCTGCAAGATTCTCTTTCCCTCTACCCTCCCCAGTTCCTCACTTCTGAAGTTATTCAGATTGTAACAAACACATTGAAATCCTAAAAACAGTATCCACATATAAGAAGAATATGTAATGTTTGTCTCTCTCTTGGATCTGTGTTACCTCACTCAGGATGATTGTTTCTAGTTCCATCCATTTAGTATATGTTACGATTTCATTTGTCTTAACAGATGAATAATATTTCATCATATCCACCATCATATAATATTATATATAATATATCATATTGTTATATATAATAAAGTAATATATTATATATGTAATATAATACACATATTGTATAATAATATTCCATCATATCCACTGTGATAATGATGAGGACTCTAGCATTTCTATGTAACTATGCCGAATCCTTGTTTCAGAAGTAGCTGAGTGCTTGCTCTACACAAGTGAGTCTCTTGTCCCAGATGCACTTTTTTTCCCTCCAGAAGATGGGTCATTAGAAACTTACTCATTAAAGCTGAAAAGCACCACATGAGATGGTTACTCAGAAGCCTTTAGAGATGGCCCTGACTTTACTGATGAAGAAATTCAGATTTCAGAGCAAAGCATCCTGTATCATTGATTGAAAACCTTACATGGGGATAGCTCCTTTTCATTCACAAAATGCATAAACTCCTCTCCTTTTCAAAAATATTCCCAAAATTTTTCCAAAAATTATTACCAAATATTCTTCAGAAAGGGAAATGCCATATAGTCTTCTGTCTCTCGTTTAGAACATGATTTTTCACTGAATGGGAAAACGTGTGTGTGTGTGTGTGTGTGTGTGTGTGTGTGTGTGTGTGTTAGTGATCATGCGGGAGAAGTGCATCCAGATTCTTCAAGTTTTTGTTGAACCTACAAACTATTTCATCCTAGGATTACCACTTATTCAGGATTTCATGACTGTAGTTTTAATTTGTTGCTGTACTTTCCTTGTCATTATCAAGAAACCCTGTCATACTATTCCATTCATCTAAACAAAACTAAGTAAAGGGAATGCTTTTATTTATCACTAAAACATTTTTGGGAAGACAAACTATTGGCCTTACAGTCTATAAAAATAGACCATAAAAGATAATGTAATAAACATAATGCAAAAAGGAATTTGCCTTAAAAGCCTACTCTGTGAGTTGTGACATAATAATATTTTTATAGATTATGTTGTCAGTAAAATAAAACCTTAATCATCTTAACAGTGCCATGTGTAATATGTACACATTCCAAGAATAAAATGGAGAATTGGTCTTATTTCAATATAATATACAAAGGAAGGAAAGTAGCCAGCTGCAATTTATTCAACCTATTTGAGCATAGAGAAAGAAATGGAGTCGTGCCTTTCATATACAAAATGGAACCAGGTGGCTGTAGAGAAGCTTGGATGACATCATTACTTTCTTCCAGATAAATGCCTAAAGTGTTTACCACATTAATGTGCCACTGGATAAAAATGCTTGTCCAGATTCACTGGAAAGATCGATACCAAGAGAAAGATGTTTTACAGGCTCTGAATTTTCTTCCCAGACTGTCAGCTCACATGATAAGAAGGAAGGTCAAACGATCCCAAAGAGATTTCTCTCTCAACTTTCAGAACATTAATAAACACTTTGTGAGCATTATTCTTTTGCCCATTTGTCAGACAACTAATCCTGCCTCTGTAATTTCAGAAATTATGTGAATCCTAGAAGCTGGGAGGAGATCAACTCAGTGAACCTTTATCTTCAATGGAAATTTAATATAAACCAAACAGTATTGAAAAATGTGTCATGTTCCGTTGTGATGGCAGTGAGCATGTTAATGCCACTGTTTGGTTTGAGAATGTTCTTTTAATTCCATACCTGCACTGTTAAAGTTTTTAAAGCAGAATGATTTGCAAAGAGCTCACCAAGTATGTAATATCTCTGCATTTGGGACAGCTATATTAGAAGATATATATATATATATAAATAAATGCAATTGTATAAGCTTTCCTCAGATAAAATCGTGATTTATTTTGCTTTGATTTTCTTGATAAATTTAGTAGATATTAAAAAGAAGGCTAGTTCCAAACAGATATTAGATCTGCAGTGGCATGGCGCCCAGGTGAATGTCCCACTCTGGGAATTCCAGCCCTTTCTTAGTGCCAACTGTCCTACAGAGTCCTCATCTCATTAAAGGTTAATTAGTTTCCTCCCATCCCATAGCTCCATGATGTATTATGTGGGTCATAAAGACGATATGAACATGTACTTGGATGAGATTGTGAACTAACCCATATTCATTACAGAAACATAAATTCACTGCTCTAAGGCCACTTCTGTTCTGGCAATGGAAAAATAGCTCCAGGAAAATCAGTCTAAGGATTGGTACAATGTTCAAATCCACAGTCATTGAGTGAACTTGATGTTGTTATAAACAGGAAGCAAATGTCTCAGAGCTAGTAACAACATCACACCCACTTCCCAGAAAGGACGGAGATGCACAATTTATCATATGCTTTAGAAAATGTGATTAAAGGAGTTATGGCAAAAGGAACAAACAAGAAGAGAACCACTGGTTCTTTGATATCTCTGTGCTCTTTCTACCTCCACCGTGTAATTATTGGCAGCTGCCAATTCCTTCTATAAAAGTTTGTTATAGATAACACACTTCATTATGTTTTGGCTAAGTATAACAATGGCCATTTAATGCATGGAGATTCTATGCACATCTTTATAAATATGGAAGCTGAACAGTTTACACATATTGCACAGAAAAAGAAATAGTTCCAATACATAATTAGCTGTTGATTAATGTCTAATATGTGTCATAGTACCATTTAAATATGGTTTTTAAGTTTTAGTAAAACAAACATAAACTTTTCCATTTTAACTGAAATAGCTGAGTAGTAGTGCAAACATCTATCCTAAATTATAAAATGTATCTCCATCTTGATATATTCAGATGTGACTGAGTACAGTGTAACAATTATTTGAAATTGACGTATTTACAGAAGCATCCTGATGGCACTAAACTATGTTTGGGTAATGAATGGATGAATGGCGCTTGTTTTTAATGAAGTCCTAAGCATCTTGAATGTTGCATTCAAGTCTGCTTGAAACAGACTTCTCCCAGTCTATATTTTCATTTCCAGAACTGTAAATTAAATTAAGAACGATTGACTGCTTCTGAAAGTAATATTCAACACATCTTTTAGTCAAGAGCAAAAGCCAAAAAAAACTATGCAGCTATTGTTCAGTTAATCAATATTTAGTAATACTAAATAAGCTGATTGAATACTGGAAAATCAGTGGATTCAGTAACAAATCAGCTAGTTACTGGGGATTCAAACACCTAGAGAAAAAGAAAGATCAGATCCCAATAACCAAATGCAAGTCTAGAACTCTTCAAGTCAATGCTTAATTCAGCTTCCATCCTTATCACAATGATGTGTGATGGGACTGTGTGGTCTTTCCGTGCATTTTAACAGGACTCCTATGTTCTGCAACCACATGCAGAAGGAAGAACGCACCAATTATTAGAATATATTAAATTACTTGGAATTAGAAAAAGTTGTGTATGATTTTCAAATTTCCCCCTTCAAATTAAAAGTTAGTAACTTGGTCAGGCAGTGGTGGGGCACACTTTTAATCCCAGTACTTGGGAGGCAGAGGCAGGT
>NW_004949978.1:5405-6109 GCF_000317375.1 Microtus ochrogaster
ACAGCCACCAAGCACTGATTGTGAGCCCACTGGGCTTTCTGAAAAAGATAAACAGGGTCAGATAGTCTCCAGACAGATCTTTGTAAAAGAGTGGCACCTTGTGGTAAGAGATACATTAAAGCAAAACCAAAATATCTCCAGAACTCAACAACAGGAGACCCAATATGTTTTTAAGTGACTTCTCAGTACATTTTCCTTATCAGTGATTCTTACAGGGGTGGGTGTGGCGGCTCAATCCCATTGAATTTTATGAATACAAGCAGGAAATACTATGTTCTTGGAAAACACATACACCGTGTTGTGATTTTGTATGGAAAAAGTGAGACATTGTTTTCATCATCACAGAAAGCAGCTTAACAAAATTCTTCAGTTGATACTAACCTAAGGAGATACAGGGACATTAGGCATGAGTGTGAGAAACGTAGATGACAGAAGTAAACGAGTGAGGGATGACTGAGGTCTGTAGACTACACAAGGGAACAAGTGAAATGAGCCTGAGGTCCTTCCTGTGCTGCACCACACCATGTACCATAGTCTCTGTGAACCAGCAGAACCCATGTCTGCATGACCAGATGAACCACAGTTTATTTTTCAGTGGTCAGACTTAGAGTCATCAGATCCATTACTGAGAACAAAGAGAAGATGTTCTAGACAGGCTACAAGCCAACTTACTCCATGAATTATTAGGCAGGAGGATACTTTTT
>NW_004949978.1:7589-8714 GCF_000317375.1 Microtus ochrogaster
ATGTGTTACTTTTATTGGTTAATGAATAAAAAATCTTCTTTGACCTGTGTTAGGTCAGAGTAGAGCTAGGTTAGAAAATTAAACTGAATGCTGGGAGAAAGAAGGCAGAGTCAGTTGGAAGCCATGTACCTGCCACAGGAGACAGTCGTCTCCACTAGAGCTGGCTGAATCTTTGCCAGTAGGCCATGACCTCATCGTGATGCACTGATTAATAGAGATGGGCTAATTTAAAATATAAGAGCTGGCTAGAAATATGCTTAAACTATTGGCCAAACAGTATTTCAAATAATATAGCTTCTGTGTGATTATTTTAGGTCTGAGCAGCTGGGAACAAGGAAACAGCCTTTACCAACAGATAAAGTACATATAAATATTGTAACTGTAATTCTTGCTTGCTACTTGTTTTGTTATATGTAATTTTACTGTGTTAAAGTTAAAAGCTTCCTTTTTTAATTAGACAGAAAAGGGGAGGTGATGTGGCATTCCCCTCTGTATACCATTGCTAATAAAGAAGCTGCTTGGGACTATAGCAGTGCAGAATATAGCCAGGCTGGAAAACATGTAGAGAGAGAGTAGGCAGAGTCAAGGAGACACCATGTAGCAGTGGCCAAAGGAGAGAGATGCATGGGAACTTTACTAATAAACTATGAGCCTCATGGTGATGCATAGATTAATAGAAATGGGTTAATTTAAAATATGAACTAGTTAGAAAGACACTTAAGCTATTGGTCAAACAGTGATTTAATTAATACTGTTTCCATGTAATTATTTTGGGTCTGGGCAGCTGGGCACAAACAAGTAGTCTCTACCAACAATTCCACATCAGAGAAAATATGAGTTATTATGTTTTTCTTCTTTCTGCCATTACCATGGCTCCCTTCTCCCCTCTGTCTCTGGATCCTTTCTCCTCTCTCACAAGCCCTCTTCTGTCTTCTTTTATGTTATACTAATGAGAGAATCCCAAGGTAGCTTTAGTTTACCTTTGATGGGTAAGGATATCGAAGGTGTTTATCTAAGTATTTATTGACCATTTTATTTCTTGTACTGAAAACTGTCTCTTCAATTAATTGCTCATTTATTGATTGGAAGATTGGGCTCTACTGCAGTTGGTTTTTGGAGTTTTTT